>NC_092208.1:29119011-29121854 GCF_043381705.1 Parasteatoda tepidariorum | reverse complement strand
ATATTAGACATATATATATATATATATATAAAATTACATATTTTTTTATTATATATTATTGTCCAATATTCTCAAGTAAATTTTCATGCGCTTACCGATGCTAGGAATTAGTGTCTTAAGAAGAAATAATACAGGAGAGCCTTAAGAAAGTTTGTATTTTGTTTCTCCTCTAAGGAGATTTATTACTTTAATAATCAATGATAAGAAGAATCTTTAATAAGGTGATTATTTTCCTTAAATGTAAAGTTTTATAGTCTCTGCATTTTTAGTATAACTTGGGAGTAAATTTTTTATTCTTTTTTAATAATGATTAATTAACTTTAGACAATTTACCTTATTTCTGTAAGCAAAAAATAATAAAATATATCACTTTCTTAATGTTTTAAATATCTTCTTTTATTTAAAATTTCTTGTTACCCTTCTGGGTGGATTTGCGTTATTAGATTAAGCAAAACGTATTTTTAACAGCTCATTCGATCAAAATAAATATATATTATATTCAGTATTATTCATCAAAATGACTCAATATTAACTTCCTATAGTCAAGTATCTCCATAATCAGCAATTTATATGGGTACTTACCCTTCTAAATTGGACGTAAAAAGCACTATTTCGACGATATTGGTACCCTTATTAGTGTAATTAGTTTCTGTTAAAAGCTCAAATTAATTAATACATGTCATTCCTACTAATAAAAGTACAAAATATCCAGTGAATTCTTGCTGTTTTTGCTTTGTCATTGAATAAGGTGAGAATGAATATGCTATTAAGTGTATCACATGGCTTTTAAGCCTGCCGGTCTAGCTAGGAATATTAGTCGTTATAAAAGTAGGCACATCGTGCACTTTCATTATTTGTGACTCATACAGTGAAGACAAGTTCAAGAAGATCGTTCTGCGTTGTTTGCTTTATAGTTTCACAGTGGATTTATCAGAAGCTGCCGTCAAACATATCAAGCGTTTGTAGGCAGTGCTATAAATGAACGTACTGCAAATCACTGGTACGATAAATCTCATAATGGATGAACACAGACCTTCGATGGTGAAGAAGCCCTGCCGGCGTCCATTGAAATAAACAGTAGTCTAACGCTTGACGAACTTGCAAAACAGTTTAACGTTTATGATGAAGCAGTTCGACTTCATCTGTACCGCTTAGGTAAGACGTACAGGTAGATGAAGTGGGTTCCACAAACGCTCGATGCCCGTAAGAAACAACTAGTGGCAGAATGCCTGTCGCTCCCTTCTCGCCACGGTACCAAATTTCTACTCAATTGAACGCTAACCAGTGACAAAAAATGGATCTTGTATGACGTTTCCATGCGTTCCAAATATTGGTTGTCACCCCATAATTCACTGTTGCAGCGTGTGACCACCTGTGCACTCACACAAGACTCTGCTTTGTATTTGGGGGGTTAGCCGTTAAGTTATTCCCTATGAGCAGCTACCAATAGACAAAACTGTCACTGCGGACGCGGATCGTAAGTAATTTTATAGTGCGCAACACGCATCGAGACAATCACAGGTTAATCGCAAATGTTTACTCTTTTTGCATGACGACGCCGGGCCGTATGTGGCGCGGATTGGTTTGAGGAACGACTTGTATAAAATGATTTGGTTTAGAGCCTTTGTAGTATTCTTCTAACTCACCTGACCTTGCATCGACGGATTATCCTCTCTTCCACTGCATGGACAAGCATTTTTAGAAAACTGCATTGGCTTCGCTCATTGGCTCTTTCGCTCATTTCAGCTGCATTGGCTTCGCCTATGCAGCTGACTTGCGCTAAGCGCGATGGACTTCTTGGTGAAAACTTCCTAGTTTAACCACCAGGATATTGTTTGCATGACAATTTAAATAGCTTTATGGGTTAATAATTGGCTAACGATAGTTATTTTTTGACCTTTAAAAAGGACAAGAAGTTTGTCGGCTACCCTAATTAAGCTTAATTGGTATCAATATTAACGTGGAGATTTTTTTTACGGTTCTTCTAGACGAATAAGTATATTATATCCCTTAATTTAGCTTTTTACTAAAAAAGAACTGATTTTTTACTATAGATGTCAGCAATAATAATAAAGGGTAGTTAGTAGCAGCTAATATAAGCTTTTTTTATAGTTTTGTGAAGTTGGTCAAAATGCATAAGAAGTTATATTGCTATGATGATTATAAAAGGCAAACTGACTTTTAATGAAAGAATAAAGACAATTGATATATTTCCTAAACCATTTCTAAGGAATGCGTGAACAGATTTTTAGTTGTTCGTAATGCTTTCTTAATATTTAATTATGTTTTAAGATATTTTTGTAACATTTAAATTTAAAAAAATATAATGAAATCACCCTATTTGAGAACATTGGATACTCATAGTCGTTCTTTTTATCCTTTTCTGTTAATACTTGTATTAATGGCACGATATTTCAAATTATGGGCTTCAAAATCAATAATTGTTTGTTTACTAGGAGCTCAAAGAGCTGGATTGGTTTTCAATTCCGGTCAATATATATGTTCAAGACACCACAAAGTAAACTTTCTTTTTCAGTATTTATATATATATATATTTAAAGGTCTAGTTCATTTCATCGACAATCGCTTCCTCGACAGGGTCGTTTCGTCGACAGGCCATTCCATGACGAAATGATCCTGTCGATGAAACGGTCTGTCAGTAAATTGGTGTTGATGAAATGGCCTGTCGATGAAGTGATTGTCGATTAAATGTATATATATATATATATATATATATATAAAAGGGCTCTTTTGTAAACTGGTTTACCATCATAGTGGTCTGATCGGACTACCTATAAAAAACCGTGTGGAGGCTTTCAGTTGTAGGAGGCGTTGGTCGGGAG
>NC_092208.1:29068926-29117937 GCF_043381705.1 Parasteatoda tepidariorum | reverse complement strand
CTGCTCTCTGAAGTTTCAATTCAAGCCTGCGAATTACACCATTAAACACTTCTGTGTTCACTACAGTGCCGTCACACCCGAGAACAAAAAGGTTACTAAAATCATCCAATAAATCACCTGTTACATATTCGTAAATGCTATTAGATATATGAAGACTACGATCCACTTACAGGCGTAACATGTCCCATGTACGTAGAATTAGGCTCCGATAGAATACAGTAATGAGCTTTTACAATTGTTCTTTGGAACTGCTGGCCCTTGTGTGTTTCTGATGTTAAAGTTTTGTCATGTCGTCCATCAAAGTAAAGGCCATATATAGTGAAACGATTTTCATTTGCTTTTGAGACAATTTCTTTGTAAATTCATGATTTTTTGCGCCATATTTTATTTTTGTCTCTAACGAGGCTGGTATCTGATTCCGATATTAAACCCAAATCTTTCATAACACTCCATGCTATAGCAGCCGTGGCTCTGTTGGATACACCATAACTTTGACTGACAAGAACTTTCAAAATAGGGCTTAAAATAAGGTTGATCTACTTTTTTTTGGCAGAGTGCCAAATCCAGTCTGCCCCGATTGTGCATTGTGCAAGCAGTAGACAGTTATACAGAAAAGTACAAAAATGCGTCGAAATTTCCAAAATTAGATGCCGATGAGGCGACAGAAGATAATAATCTGTAATTCTAAAAATTTTTATAGTTGTTGTTTTTAAAATATTGTAACTTTTAAGCGCTACCTCAAACCGATCAACGAAATCAGTGGTTATGTAATAATTTTTGTATTTAAATCATTTTTAGTCCAATTTTTTGGAACTTTAGGCCCATTGAGGCAACAGAAGATATCAACCCAGAGTTATAAGATTCCGCTCATTTCTTAATAATAGGAATTCACATCTTTTCCGCACTACCGCAGAAAGATCTAAGAAATTTCGATTTTTTCGATACGCCCTAATATACACATATATATATATAATAAATAAATAAATACAAGAAAACACGAAGAAAGTCAAGAAAAACAATAAGTTTCTTGCTCATAAGCTGCAAGTAAACAGAACTAATTAGATAAGTTCAAAATGAACATAAAGCAAAGAAATATTATAGACATATGAAAAAAGGGGGGAAATAATAAGTAAAAAAATAACAAACACCAGTTTAAAAGAAAGAAAAAAGGGATGAAATTTTATTTAAGAAATCCGTAAAAAGATATAATCTTTTCATCAGTCCACACGATTATATCCGCAAAAAAGAGTACTTTCCGATATTGTATCAATATAGCGAAAGCAAAATATATTAATATAATAGTGTGAGGAGCACTCAACAGGTCGTTGTTTTTTTTGTAAAAAATTTTTTTGAGTGATCCTCACACTATTGTTTTAATATATTTTGCTTTGGCTATATTAATACAATATCAGAAGGCACTTGTTTTTTCGGATATAATCGTGTGGGCAGATGAAAAGATTATATCTTTTTATCCCGTTTTCTTAAATGAAATTTAAATTTTTTCTTTTTTCAAACTGCTTGTTATTATTTTACTTATTATTTCCCCCCCCCTTTTCATATGTCTATAGTTTTTCTTTGTTTTATCTTCATTTCGAACTATATATATATATATATATATATATAACCGCAAAAGTAGCAGTTGTGAAGAAGAAAATCATAAAAATAGTTTAAATTAATATTATTTAAAAATATTAATGCAAATTGATGGAAGAAAAGAATCAGTCAGGTATTGATGAGTTATTAGTTTTAAGTTAATCTAATCGAAAAGCTTACGAACGCTGAAAAAAAACTGAAAATTTTTTTTTCCTAATGGATGATAGTTTAAAATTTAAACTCTGTTTTTAATTATTTGAACTCTTGAATTATTCGAAGTAGGGAGAGCTGGCATAGATTTAATTGTAACTAGAGAATTTCGTGCCAATTCAAAACACAATACAATGAATTTTATTGAGAATAAAATAAAATATCTTGGTTAATCTCCTGAAATGAGCACATAATTTTAAAAAAAATTATTACGTATCTGCATTGTAATGGTACAAAATAGAGTGCAGTTGGTTAAATAAAAGTAAACAAATATTGAAGCTTATTGTTGAAACTAGATTCATTTTTATCATTAACACCGTAATTTCAATTCAATTTTCATTTATTTGAAACAAATCTTCTATTTCCCCTGAGTATATCTTATCATTTTGCGATAGTTTCAATGTTTGTTTCCTGCTTTATTTGCCCCGAAAAAAATAAATAAAACTAGTATATATTAAAAAGGAAACAAAAGACGCGCAAACAAAAATAGAATTCTTTGTTATGTTCTATTCCTATGGGATTTTAACACTCAAATTCTCATAGCACACGAAATCGATGCAATGAAATATGCATGAAGAGTCAGAAAATTCCTGCAGAAAAAATATAAACGCAAGTTAAAAGAAAAAACAATGTTTGTTCTTACTTTTACGACTTAATTGTCTTAATAAATATTATTCAGTTACATTCCTGAAAATAAATATCTATATTTAGAATTTATAACTTTGGTTTATTTTTTTTATTATCATAAAGTCATAAGTTACCTTTTTATTTATATAATTTTCTGAATTCGTATTAGAAATTTTTAAATTACCTAAAAAAGTAGGTTAAGAAATCTGAATATAAAGCGTACCATAATTTATCAGAGAGGCTTCTTATTTTAGGTTAAAGCTAATTTTTATACTTAGTGTCACAAGGCAATTGATTTGAAATCTATATAATGTTGTTGAATTAGCATATTTTGATTGCTATATAATTAGGGGAGATGCGTGCTCTGCTATTGCACACCTAGCTTCAGATGGATGGGTGCCAATCAGTCAAAAAATTAAACATCACCACTTAGCCACCCTTACGCCGTTGGTTTCAAAAATCTGTAGCTTGAGTCATTATCTACATGACCCAATTGGTCAACACGTAACCACTGCAATAAATTTTAAGTTATATATACTTCAGAAATTTTCAGTTATAAATAAAGCAATTTTACAAAAAAATTACAAAATATAGCTTTTTGTCTATTATTCCAAAGATAAAAAATAACAAAGTAAAACGCTGAAACTAAGTTAAGTAAGCAGACATTTTAACTGAAGTTCTTAAAAATTTATAGAGATATTATTATGGATTATTATGGAGAGATTTTGTAACCCTTTCGAAATCTGTTAATATCCTCACTTTGTAATTATGATTGAGTTTTTTAACTCAATTCATAATTGTTATGGATGAATTATGAATTTACTTTAACCCAGTGACGGTTCTGCACGTAAGAAGTCGTATTTCAACTTGCAATTTTCTCCGCATAGCAAAACCGGTCGCTCCAAGTAATTTGATAAAGAAATAATGTATAGCGGAGAAACATTCTCCCAATTTTGCACATTTGCTGAACCGCCTGTGGTTAATGATAGAATACAGTTAGTTGTACGAATAGGTGAATAAATCTCAAATATTTAGTTTTGGAAACCTACGACATTTTAAAGAAGATATTTTGACGTAAAAAGGAATTAACCCTTTTATTATATTTCTATACAAACTTGACTCCATATTCCAATATTAAGTTTGTTACAAAAACAAAGCTCTCGCATGGATGATAAAGGTAGGAGGGATATTTTATTTCAGTTTTGATAATTTATGTGATGAGAATTGACCTCAAAAGAATATAATTAAAAATTAAAAATCCGAAGTAAAAATATGTATTTATGAAATTATTTTTATGTCTTATGAATATTTTCTTCTATTTCCAATGGCTAGGCAAAAAGTTACAAAGAGTTAAAAATATACAAACCCAGACAGTATATTTAAAAATATACAAACACAGACATATACAAACCCAAACAGTAGACCTAAGAACAAGACAAAGTACTAAATGAATGAACTTGTCTCCCACACTGTTAGAAATTTATCCGAAAAAATAGTTAAATAAAATTTTTTTTAATTGTTATTTTACCATAATAAAAAAAAACAGTCAACCATAAATGCGATGTTATTCGAACTGTTAACTGTGAAAAAGAGTTTATTAACTGCTTTCGCCTAATACGGTTAAATAGCCGGAATTTTATTGTATAAGCTAGGCCTAGCTAATGAAGCCTCTTAGTTACACCTGTTAATCTCATGACCGTCGGAACGGGGGTTCGTGTCCCAGCGGTGACACCACAATATTTCGTCCCTTTCCTTCAACACATGAAGAGTTTTCTGTTCATTTGTTCATCGACGGCAGTGTCACAAATCTACTTAGCACAAAAAGTTTAGTAGTTACCCTCTCTCACGTTAGATGGCACCAATAAATAAAGTAGTTACGCCGCATTAGGCAGTTAATTTTTAAAAACAGACGACTTAACCGCATCCTGACTCCAATACAGTTTATTAAAGAATATCCTGGCTCCAATGTCTAGATAAATTTAATTTTTTTAAGGGTTTTGAAACCATACTAGTCGTAAACGGTTTCAAAACCGTAAAGTTAAGATAATGTTCTTTACCGTAACTTTACGGTTTATTGGATGGATAGAGTGTATCCGATTATTTTACCGTAATTTGAGAATGAAAATTCTAACTGGGCAGTACCTCGACTCCTATTTAGAGCTACGAAGTAGCGCCCCAAAGCGCTACTTGGTATCTTTCCGTTACTTTGATGGTATCTTTCCGTTACTTCTCCAGATTAAGAAAGTAAACAAGTAGGATCGTTTGAAATGCCTATTTGCTGGAGATGTTCAACAAATGAATCTTGCCCAGTTGCCTGTAGGCAAATGGAAAGCCTCAAAACCGTTGCGTTCTGCTAAATTGGAAATAATAGAATGATTTAACCTTTACCAGCTTTTTATAGTTGCTAGTATCGGGAATTCACCTATGGTGTTAAATTTAAATATTTTTTAAAGTAGTTTACTTCTCCAATAAGAAGGATTTTCGAAGATATTGTAGTAACCCGGCACCCTTTTTTCAAGGAAGTCGCTCGTCCCTGACGCCAAAGACCACAATGGCCAGCACAAACTCGAGAACTATTTATATCCCTGTCAAAATGAGAGTCCTTAAGAAGACTTCCCTGGCATTGCAAGATATCAAGTATTAATGGATGTCCAACAGAACTAATTGACAAGTTTGAAATCAGAAAGGATTACTGCTATTCAACGGAGTGCTTTAAATCTGAAAATAAAGCTATTGCTTTGCTTTATGATGGTTATTCTAATCAACTTAATATAACAGACTTAAAACCTGAATGATTAATTTCTTTTAAACCAATATTGAGTTTAGGCTTTATGGATTAAGTATTATCCATCGTAAAAAATGGAAGCATTTCATTACATTAAAAATACGCAATAAGACAAATTAATACCATTTTATATATTTAGCGAAAAATAAATAAGGAGTTATTATATTTTTAAAAATATTCGCTTTTAAAAATATACAAATTTAAAAACTCTTAAATATCAAAAAAATTATAAAAATCCCAAATATGTTACTATGATTTGTTATTAGTGATAAAATATTTTAAAAGTATAAGAGCCATTTCTGATAAATGTTTCTGTGAAAGATTTCAATTTTATTTATAATTTAATGAAAATTTTCCTTACAACACAGAAATTAACTCGAAAATTGTTGTAATAAATGTTTCAAATTTGATAAGAACTGCATTATTAGTTTTTTTTTTCTTGAAAATGCTGTAGTTCAACATAGAAGAGAGAGGAAATTTAAGAAATGTGATGTAAAGAAAAATCAATTAAAAAAGTTAAAGAAATTTTTCAAGTAGAACAAAAAAAAAAATTTTTATTTTCAATCTTTCGTAGACTATGTTTTTTAATCTAAACACTCGTATAAAGTTTTAAACTATTTTAAAGTCGTCTTTCCTTCTTTATTTTACATTCATAAGATCTTTGTTAAGTGTAACGAAAATTATTTAAAAAATGAATTTTATATTTTATGCCATAATAACATTTTTAGTGGATCTATTGTTAAGTCTTATTTCATCAAAGTGTATTTTATTCTTTGGGAATTAATTACGTTCTTTCAGTGTATAATACAAGCTGGTATATAGTGCTGTTCCTTTTTTTAAAATATTTAGGCTGTAAATTCTTTAAAAACCAGAGCAGAATATTTTCAGAAAACAACATACTTTTCTAAAATATTTAATATTTTTACAGCACAGCAAATTTAATATTTAGTCATTCAATATTTAATTATATTACTTCCTTTCAAAGAATAATTTTCACACATTTGTCATCCATGTAAACATTTAAAAAATCTGATTTTAAAGTCTTTACATATTTAGGTGGATTAGTTTAAAATTTTGTGTAAATATAAATTGTTATTTTGCCCTTAAAAAGAAAAGGTTAATAGTATTTTGGAAAGAAAATAAATATTTATTTTCATGCTGTAATTTTTATATCTTGAACACGCAACTTGTTCATTGAATTACCCTTTAAAAATCGACAATTATGGTCACTAATTTGTGTACATAAAAAAGCTAAAATATTTGGATTATAAGTTTCATTTTGTCGCATAAGTATTAATGCTATTTATTTTGCAGTTTTCTTTTTTCTTTTTAAAAAAAAATACAAATAACGCCACTTAAAAAACGATTTTTTTTCTTAAACTTTATTATGAATAATCTTCTTATTAAATAAATAAAATGCATAATTATTAAATAAAATGCATAAAAGTTGGGGAGAAAACCCAAATAGTTTTATGTTTGTAATTTTATAAATAAACAAATTGTTATTTCCATTTAAAAAAATTAAGTTTATTTTAAACGTATTTAAAATATTTATAATCTTAAGTGTATGAATGGGGTAGAGAAAATCCACGTATTATTTGTAATTTAGAAAAAAATATGATTATTTTAAGTAATTGTTCAAAATTGCATGTTAATAAATATGATTTTTAATTAAATTTTTTTTCAACTTCAATATTTAAAATTACAACTTAAAAATTATAATTTTGTTTAAATACACTGTAAACAAATTCTAGGGCAATTTAGGGTAAAAAGTACCATCACTCAGTGTGCTAATGCTTTTTCCGCAAAATCCACTTTTACCAGAGCACGTGAAGCGAAACAAAAAATCGGATATGTTGCAATTTTTACAGTGATAATTTCTGTGAAATCACTGAATCACTCTAACTAAATAAATATCGTTGTAAAAAGTACGGTATAATATTTCATGATAAAAATGGATTTAATATTAAAGTTGATTTTATGGATGATACACTTGAAATTCCTGTACAATATTCAGCATTTTGATTCATTAATCTGCAAGAGATAATTTATACAATACTGTATTATAGTTTAATAAAACATATAAGAAAAGGTACAGTATTCCATTCCATATTTTAAAATTACTTCGTAAATATTAGTGTAAATCTACAAGATGTATTCCATATTTTATATTATACTATAATGTAACAAAACATAAAAGCTTGGATTAATTAATAAATTTAACAACATAAAATTACTTCGACACTCTTAAGCTAAATCTTCTAGTGCTATCTTATATAAGAGTACATACTGTATTATAATATAAAAAAACATAGAATTTTATGTATAGTAATCCATTCCATATAATGCAAAATTGCTTCTATCTGAAATCTACCAGAACTAAGCCATGTAATATACTCTACTATAATATAAAGTAATAAAATATCAAAAACAATTCGTTTAATAAATAACGTTTAAATAATATTTAATCAATTCCATAACAAAAGTTTATCTAATGTAAATCTTCAAGAGCTAATTCATATAAGATAATATACTATAGAATATAATATAAGATAACATAATAAAACATATAATATTAGGTATAGTAACTCATACAAATTTCACTGACATAGTACAAAATTACTCCATAAATTTTAATGTAAATCTGCAAGAGCTAATCTATATACCATACTATAAAGTGAGTAATAAAACATAGTATTATGTATAGTAATCCTTTCCAGAATACAAAATTACTACGCAGATTTTAAAGTAAATCTTCGAGAGCTAATCCATATAATAAACGATACTATAATGAAATAAAACATTAAAAACTTAGGTCAATAATTCAGTTTCCTAATACAAAATTACTTCGAAATTCTCTAGGTATATCTTCAAGAGTTAATTCAACCCACGGCATTCTATCAACTGCAGAATTATTATGATTCTACAGTTAACTCCTGAAAATTGTCATTCTAATTGACGACCATCAGGTGTGGGATGGAAATCCAAACATTTATTCACTTCACAAACTAACTCTAAAGCTAGCTGGGTACTTAATGAAATCATTAAAACTCTCTGTAGATCCCTTCAATTAACAAAATGGCCAAGTCCGCTTGGTGGATGTCCAGCCCAACCAACATTTCGAAAAGCAGCAAGCTCGACAATTTTGCGTTGTTGAACTGCGTGTAGCTCGATGTTTAGTCAAGACCCCTGAATTAAATGAGTAAATTATAATGACCGGGGCGTTCTGTCAATCGAGATCGAGAGGATTTTCGTAATTTGCCTAATGGTGAAATTAGCAAACTTTAAATGCTGTAGTGTATCTTTTTGAATGGTATAGGTCGTTTTGTAATTCATTGCAATAAAATCTTGTGTTCCATTTTAGTTGTCAACATTTAAATGCTAAAAGACTTCATAAACTCAATCATGTAATAAGTTAGATAAGTAAAAAAAATTTATGTATTATTGTAGTATAATATAGAATATCATCTACACCATATTATATAAATTAGCTCATAAATATTCATGAATTTCATAATTTTCCTGAAAGAATGCTATTTTGTTTAGAACAAAGAAATGAAAAGGCTCTTAAGTTGAAATTATGCAATTAATGAGTAATATATTCAACAGAATAGTGTGAAATATATATTTCTTTATTTCATATCTTATAATCGGTGATAGATAATATAACAAGCTATTATGTAATAATATAATATTACATAATATTCTTAACCCTTTAACGATCGGTTAATTTTCAAGAAAACTGTCATAAAAGTGTCTATTTCGCAAAATACACATATTTGATTAGTGCTAGTATCTAGTTTAAAATAAACTATCTATTTACAATTACCTTAAAAATATCCTGGCACTGCTTGCTATATGGTGTGTAAAATGAGAAATGTTTTCTGGGCAAAAGAAATGAATTAGTTTTAGTCTTATTGACGTTTTACTACTGAACATTCCAGCCCGTCAATATCACGGGAGCGAGAAGGAGGGGGTTAATATAGTATTATAATATCTTGTTCATTAATTTTTTTAACGTATTTAAATTTTTTTCTCTATATTTTAGTTTATAAAAAATGTATGGCAAGGCATAAAAAACTTCTTAAGCTTGAATAAGTGAAAATAAAGTTTATAATAACTTTTCGTACGCAGAAAATCATTGATGGCGGCTATTTTCCAAATAATATTTGAAAAGTTTAATGGTTCTATGATATGTACAAGTCAATTACAGAAAAATTTGTCAGGATGCATTGAGTAAATAATTTGCACGTTATTTTTAATTAAAAAATGCCTGTTTAATTGGAATGACTTCTTATTTATTTATTTATACACTAGTTTTATTTAGCTTTTATGCTTTCAAAAATGATAGTCGAAAAAAATTTGATTGTTTAAAGAAATTCAAATATTACGAAATTCTCAGTATAATAGAAATAGTAGACCATTAAATGAAAACTTTTTTTATTTACTTAAAATTTGAGTATTAATTACTGAATGATTTTTTTTATTCACTTGGCATTTAATCTATGTTGTTTCGTTTATCCTTATAATTTTCATTATTGTAATAAAAAAACGTTTTTCTAATAATCAGGAGAATATTTTAAATTACCATTTTTAGCAAAATTTTCCTATAAAGAATTTTGAGTTACTTCCCATTCGTTACGATTATAATAAAAGTGCATATTTTTTAATATTTTTCGCCTGCATTATAAGCAAACATAAAAATGTTTTGAAAAGGGTTTTTCATAATATGCGAAAACTAGCATTATGTAAGTGTAGTCTTTAAAGGTAATAATTAATGAAAAATGTTTGAATTTGTTCTTTTACTAAACGATTCAAACAATGATTGCAAAATATTCAGCTATTGTCGTCTAACATTCGTAGTTGAAAAAATGTTGCTAAAATATATTTATGTTTCAATTCTTTATTCATTTCATACAAAATTATTTGGAATGCTGCATTTTGATAAAGTTTTTCCTTTTTTTCTTCAGGAATGAATATTAAAATTCTACAAAAGCTTTCTTTCGTGCAAAGCTTTTAGTTAGATTTTCTTTTTTTTTTTTTTNTTTTTTTTTTTTTTTTTTTTTTTTTTTTTTTTTTTTTTTTTTTTTTTTTTGAAAAATAAACTACAAAGTCTTTTAAATTCAAAAATGTAACTGTTTTCGAAATTTTAAAAACACTTCTCAATGAATGCTGTATATTTTTTAAACAAATATAAATATTTTATTTATTATTCAAACAACATGATTGATAATACTGTTAAAAAATTGTTCACATCATTTTGTCCTTTATTTTCATATTTTAAAACAAAAATTGTAGTGATACATGTATAGACTTCCAAATGTGTAGTAAAAATTTTTAACTAAAACGGTATTCTGTTAAATTACTTATATTACAAATTACTTAATATTTCTTAAAGAAAATCTTTGTTAGAGCAACTGATAAACTGGAGAAAATGCATAACAGTATTATTATTTTTAAAATTTTTAGCCTTTAAAATTAAATAAGTATACAAATTTTAAGCAGATTAGTGATGTAAAAAAGAAATTGAGAGCTCTATATTACCAAGAAATTGGTAAAAAGTTCTTAAAATTTGTTTTGATATACATTAAACTATTACATCTTACTTCACATGCTGCGTAATATAAAGTGTTTAATTTTGCTGACATAGAATTTCACGTGAATTAAAACTAAATTAAACAATCATTAATATTTACTTTTAAGGTTCATAAGATTATTCATTTAAAGCTAAGCATCCAAAAAAATTTTATGGTATATACAACAACATTGTTGTACAACAATGTTGTTGTATATACCATACAACAATAGTACAACATTGTTGTCAAGAAATCAAAGTTAAGTCTTGTCATTTTGACACTAAGTAAAATTTAGCTAACTCTGTGCCATACAAAAATAGATACCCTTTATTGGGGCTAATGTGGTGTAATTAAATACCAATAATTTTAAGCAATTTTACTTACTATAGCCATATTTTTGTAATTTTGAAATATTTTCAGCAGACTAAAAATATCGTAAAATCTACACCCACGTAACAATTTTATTCTCCTTCCTTACAAAGGTATCGAATAACACTTCTCTATGATTGCAAAATCTTTCTCTTTTTTGGCGATAAAATGCTTCACGACCATCTATTTTTCAAAAGTTTCATTATTTACTATTGCACGCCCACTGAATGTAACTTTCTACTATAAATCATAAACTAAAAGAAAACAATATATTTTATTTGGATGCATCGCTGAAAGAAATTACTTAGAAAAATATATGTGATTGTTTTCTCTTGGAGCGGAAAATATCTCATTTTTTACTGATGGTTTTATATCTTTCTATAGTAAGACCTGCACTACCTGTATCCATATTCGAATCTTCCTTCGAAAACAGCTAAGACAATCTTAGAAATATGTGCGTAGATTTAGTTGTCGAAATAGCAACTGTTACAGTAATACACTAATTAAAAAAATAAAAAAAGCATAGAAAATAAATAAAATTTTTCGAACTCAACTTCCTTGTCTTTCAAGCAAATTAAGAAACTTTTAATTCTAATTGACATATACTACACAATTTTTTTTCTAAAACTGCAATTACTGTCATCAATAGAAAAGAATGAAATCATTGGATAAACAGTTAATTTTTGTCCTAAAAATCAGCAAACATGATCTTGTTCTAACTATATTGTTTCGCTTAAGTGTGAAAGTAGTAAAGTAGCAGTGTTACGTGGATAACCAGAGGACTTCAACATCTGCTCTCTATGCTTTCCGATTTCTGGTAATACATGCACATTTTCTGCAGTCCCCTGTATGCGACAAATGGTGGATAATAAATGCTTGATAACTTTCGAAAGAGTGCTTTTGCTTCCAGATACATCCAAAATAGCTAGCTCACTCGCTAAGTCTTGAGTCTTGTATTTTTTGGAACAACAATACAGAAGACTCCATGAGTCTTGTATTGTTAGTAATAAATAAGCTAACAAGATGCAAGCAGCAAATTTAAACTATAGATTCAATATGTTCTGGAAGTTTATACATCATCAGACACTGAAAGTTGTGATTGGGGTCAGCAATAGATTCTTCTTCTACGATTCAAACGGGGATTAAAACATTGTTATGAAAGAGTTTGGCTTGAGGATGATATGTAGCGTTCCAATCGGCGGCATGCCAAAACAGATTCGTTTTCTTGGACACAAATTTGAGCCTTTCTCTGTTTATTGGTATTACGCTGTTAATTACTATCTCATTTTCACTATCACGAAAACTAATACAGCTTGTACTCTTAAAGGTAATTTCTTTTGATACTCAAAATGAAGTCATCGGAAAAGTAAGGCTGCAAAAGCAGAATTTCTGTCTTGAATTTACGAAAAGGCATAATTTTTTAATACAAGTTGTTTACAAGCGTCAGGGTAACCATGAGACTGATTTCAGGTACTTTTGTCTTAATGACAGCAATTGTGCTTGATTCTGGCAAGTTCTTTTAATAAGAACATTTTATCATAATGTGTGTATTCAATATGTAAATATCAATCTAAGCACGGTATCGTTCTTCATTGTACCTTGTATAGCGCTGAATTTTTAAATGCGGTTCGGAGAACATTTGTTTATTCGTGATTATGGTGATGTTTTTAATCGAAGTCGATTGAAAGTCTACTGCTGTTTTTTCTCTGGTCTCAGTTACTTTACGATAATTCTTACAATCATTCTTCTTAGCCCTTATTCTTCTTGTTGTTTCACTGTATTTTGCATACGCAATAATTGGAGAGTGCTCCGTTTTAAACCCAATTAAACTTCCTTGCTTACCCGTTTTTGAATGATAATATTTAATATCACTCTTTTTAGTCACAAAATAGTGAGTTTAAATCCGAAAAATTACCCGAAAAATAATAAATTCACAAAATAAAAAAAGCAAATAAGAAGTTTTTAAAAAACTGAAAATATCTATTTTTAAAACATTTCTTTGTTTAAAAATAGTTATCATAGGCCATCAAACACCTTCGAAGCCTATAAAGCCATAGGAACAATAGATATAAATTTCTTTTATTGATTCAATATGCCTTTCTTAAATGTTGATAAACTAGAAGGAAGAGACTGATAAATTTATTTCAGCAAACCAAAGATTATTAACTTTTAAATATCTTTTAATGGAAACAAATCGATTGAAAATAGATTTCAGGGATACAAATAAAATTTTATAGCAGACTTCTACTAAAAACCATGAAATATATTTATACATAATTAATTATCCTTTATTAAGTTATCATTTGCTAAGAAAGTCATCCTAAAGCTACACAACTTTCTCATTAACCCAAGAAATAAACCAATAATAATGTGAAAATCATACCTCTGCGTCGAAAGTAATTTCTCTTATTGACAAAGACAGACAAAGAGAATTTAATATTAATGAAATATTTCAGTATCACCATTTCCTTAATATTAGTATTAATAATAATTATATTTAATGACGAATTTTATAAGTGTTCGTAACGGTCTCATTACTTCAATTCATTTCTCAAAGGCATTCATTACAGTTTAATTTCATGATAACATGATTTCTGTTGGGAATTTCGGTATGCGTGCATGGTGCCTTCGAAGCTCGATGGCGTGCATTATTTTGGAATGTACTGACATTGTTTGTTAGAAGAACAGCAAAGGGATTTACTCTTCAGATTTCACGCAAGAATATTTGATTTCTTTTTCTGAATAATTTATTTATCTCACTGGTTTCATTGCGCAAATTAAAATATATCGAATGTTGAAAACTGTTTTCCAAGTGTCAGTGATTTTTCCATTGTAATGTTCTATCAACATTAATAATAAATCAAAAATCAATCTATTGGAACAAATAACACCGTACAGTAAGTTATTATTATCATAAATGGTTTACAATGTATGTTTAGCATTTTGCAAATATAAGTAGAATATTTTAATAAGAGTTTAGATTAAATTAAACAACTTTATGATATTAAATTATTTCTTCTAATTCTCTTGGTTAATGCACAGATCAAAATATATCGAGTGTAGAAAAGTGTTTTCAGAGCTTTAGTGATTTTTCCGTTGTAATATTCAATCAGCATCAATAATAAATCAAAAATCAATCTATTTGAATAAATAACAACTCATACCAAGACATTATTGCCACAACTTGTTCACAGTGTAAGCATAGTATATTGCAACCATAAATAGAATATTTCTACAGGATTTTAGAGGATATTAAACAAAATTAAATTAATAGAAAATTAAATAGAAATTTTTTTTCAAAGCTTCAGTAATGACTTTGTAATATTTACCAAAATTATTAATAAATCAAAAACTAATCTATTAAAATAAATATATCGCCGCTTGTTCAGGGAACAAGTTTCACAAGTTTCATCAAATTTGAAAAAAATATATGTATTTCGTTAATCTTATTTTCGAAAAAAAAATTCAGTCCTTAATGCATCTAACTTTTCAAATTTTTTTAATTATAACAGTATCGTGAAATCAATGTAGGCCAAACAACACAAGATGGGCAGCAGAAGAGCTTAAAGACCCGCATACTTGAAGCACTATTTTCACCTGCTTGCTCAAAGCATGATTTTTACCCTATTACGAGGCCAACTCCTGGACCACCTTACAAGCAGGCCGTCACTTTCAGTATTTTCTATTTATTTCAAGAAGCAATCCCAACTCTTTCAGCAGTTAGCAGCTCATGTATCGATAAAAGGCAATAATCTTTGTATCCTAATCTTTAAATTACAGTACACGAAACATGGACATTCTATTACTTCATTATGAAATTAAATTTTAAAAAGTATTTTACATAAACATCATACTAACTTGAAGTATTTTGCTTGAAGAAGTATTCTTTATTTAAAAATATTTTAACAAAATTAGATACTAATCGTCGTTATCTTTTAACTAAAAAAAATATGCTGAACTTCAATATAATATTAATATCAAGTATTGCTTCTATAATATAATATTATGCTTCACAGCTAAATATTAAGACTTTATTTTCGTTCGAAATATATATGGCGTTCTAGTCAGCTTAGACTGAGAACAGAACACAATCTCTGAAACGAATCATCCTTTATTGAAGATAGTCTTACTAAAATTTGACACTAATTGTTGTTTTTATTTAACTTTATGAAGATACTAATCATCAATATAATACAAAAATCGGATTTTGTTTTACTCGAATTTTACATTATCCTTTAAGAGTGTACTTTAAATAGAGATTATAATTTTGTTTGAAATATACTTGATGTTCTAGTTAGATTAGGCAACGAACTCGAAAACGATTATCTCTAAACATTATCTCGAAAACGAATTGCTTAAAAATGAAATCTTTTCTTTAATATTTTCGATTAAAATTGTTACTAATTCACGTTATTATTTATTTTTAAATATATGATCATCAATATTATAGTCAAATCATGGAGTGTTTCGCTGCAATATAATATTATCATTCAGTAGCATATTGACACTTATCAATTGATCAATAGAGGCTTTATTTACGTTTGAAATATGTATACAACGTTCAAATTAGCTTATACTGCTGACAGAACATAATAGTGAAAACGAATTGCTTGAAAAGGATTTCTTTATTGAAGATTATTTTATTAGAATTAGATAATATCGTTGTTATTATTTAGCAATAAAAATATACTAATTCACAATATAGTATTAACATCAAAGATTGCTTCACTCCAATATATTATTATCCTTCAATAGAATATTGACAATTGAGATAAATAGATATTTTATTTTCGTTTGCGACGTTCTAGTTAGCTATGGCTGCAAATAGAACGTAATCCCAAAAGGAATGTGTATGAAAAGAACTTGATCTTCCATGTGAAAGCATAGTGTTATATTTCGCCTGAGTTTCACTAGCTCAAGATATTTTATGACATGATGCTGTTAAAAACGATATACTAGGCTATCTGTGTAATACTATCATTCACATTGTATACAATAAGTTTAAGACCGTATGAATATATAAATAACGCATATGCTTTTGAATTTCCAGATTTATTTAGATGGGATTTAATTCTTATTATATGAAATTTCGTATAATATTTTGGACATTTCCTATTGTATGAAATGTAAAAGCTTATTTGCTTGTATATAAGATCTCCAAATATAACTTGTTTGAGTCGAAACATTTCTTTTTTTAACATTTGAACATCTGAAATATAATAAATTTCATGGTTTGTCCATAAGTATTACTGCCGGATGATAATAACTTTTCGTAAAATATATTTTACTATATTATAGTACAGGTAAGGAATAATAGTGGACTAGCTTTGAATGAAATATTTTTCTTAGATTTCTTCTAAAAAATTTCCAATATATAATACACAATATTGCGATTAATATTTTTATAAAGTTTTTATAAAATCCTTTTTATACAGAATATTATGTCAATTTATTTATTAAAATATGTTATCCCTGAAAATTTCAGGAAAATACAAACAATAACAATTGAAAAAACTCATGAAAAATAACTTGAAATTTTCACTACTGTAGACATCTTAAGGATTAAAATAGCTTCAATTCTTTATCATGAAATGGAAAATATCATGCCGATGCCTTACTTTAAAACTAATAAAACATGAACTTACTTATACTTGTTTATTCTAGTTAATAATATTTGGTAATGTTACTAATATTTTCGTCATATAACTCCAATTAGGTTTACATGGTATATTTCGAAAGGGAATCCATAATCCTTTTCAAAATTATGCTTTACAAGGAAAGATTTAAAAATTTATTTGTTTTGTTGTATTATGTTAAGATTGAATACATAAGAATACATAGTAATTTGCTTCTTTAGAATACATAATACAATGCTAAAATTAAAGCAGTCTTTTTTTTATGGAGATTTGTCATGAACTTACTTATACTTGTTTATACTAGGTAATAATATTTATTAATGGTAATATTTTTAAAAAAATGGAATGGATAATGATACCTTTAGTAATCCTGTTTTGGAAGAAAAAAATTAAAATTACGTTGGGCATACTTAATACTTAATACTTAACACAGGAGAATGTATTGTACTTTTTTTAGAAAGAATAAAACAAATCTAAAAACAAATTTTTAATACGAAAGGTCCGCCTTTTTTAAACATTTAAAAAAAAAATTTCTTTTATAATTACAAAGAAATAGATACTGTTTTTTTTTTAAATCTGTTGTATTGTGGCAAAATTTAAGGTTTTTTCTCGGTTTTGCAGCGTCTTAAAAAGAGCATAGCTCCACAATAATGTAGGCAGGTCAAGAAATCGAAACCAAGTATTACTTTATCTGCTCTCATAATACTGTATTCCATGCACACGTTTATTTTTTCATCATTTTTCCTATCTTTTATACATTCAACCTCTCATTTCATTCATTCCATCTTCAATCATTCATGTTTAATCGAATCATCTCTTGCTTGTGGGAATTCGAATCTCTCTCAACTCTCCCAAGCATAAAATGCTCTTCCTCATCTTCGAACTCCTGGGATTATGAAGAATAAAAAGAGAGAAGAAACTGATGAAGATGCTGAGAAACCTAAAATGCCTGGAGAAATAGAAAAATAGAAAAGATGAGCGGTTTAGGGATCAAAAACAGAAAACGAAAAGAGAAAAAAAAATCTATAAAAAAGCATTGAAAAATAGTAACATTAAAGAAAGGTAAGTTTACAGTATGAATATAAGTTAGAGAAAAACACTGAAAGATACATTTGAAGCAAAGAAAAGTCTTTGCACCTGCCTTTAGGGCGTGATTATAAAACAGAAAACAACGATTTTCAAAGAAATCATTATAATTCTGTATTAAAAAAAATGCACTTATTCTGTATAAAATAAATTTCACGAAATAAATTTATATCTATTGTACTCTAGAATTATTTTAATTAAAATGATTTAAAGTACAGCGTAAAAGATATTTCTACAAAATATTATTCTTTATAACAATGAAGAAATATTTTGGTGAATTCTATAGAAACTGTTGTTTACTTGTTCAAAAGAACTGTTTCAATTCTCTGACGAAGAAATAGATTATCGGTTTTTCTTTTTTGTAGACATTCAATTTTCAGTTTTTAACACTGCATTTTGTTTACTATTATTTATTGATAAAGTTGCAAGCTATTAAATAGATTTATTGTATATTGTGTAAATATATCACTAAATTTTTGAAAAGGATTTAAAAATTAACTTGCATAAATTTAATCTGTATACCGTAAGTATAATATATCCTAAGAACTTTTTTATTTACATCATTTTGAGTGTAATAAAGTTATTTCAGTTAACACTTTTTATTGCAAACGATTGATTTTGAATGATATTATATAAAATAATAAATTAAGAGTAAAAAGATGCATTTTTATTATTTAAACATCACTTTTACAGTAAGCACTGTAAGAAATTCACGTTCCTCTGAACTATTTTACACCAAAATGGCGTTTTATCTGGTGTTTCATTGCTCCAAGAATGGTCTATTACAATACTTGTGGTACTGTATCCGCCACTAGTTCTTAATTTATGCAGCACTAAGTGTATAATTATAGTAAAATGAGATACATTTAAGAGTCAGTAAATGTATTATTGCGATGCAATATAAAGTAATAATTATTAATTTAGTATTATATCTTTACTTATTTTGAAAATAAAATTAGTTAATAAATCAAACATACAAGTAGCACAATGATGACATAAAGACGAAAATGACCAAGTTTAAGCAGAATGGAAGCTGACAGAAATCATGCAAGAAAAATTCACTTGATACAGTTAACTGGGATTAAAAAATTAAAATAATTATCCTCATTACTCTATGAAAAACATACATACCTATTTTTATGCCGAACAACAATTTGTTCAATAAAAGTACAACCAATCAATAACAAGAATATAGTCTCGCCGACTAATTCCTGAGTACAAACGATAGCTTCTTGCGATAAAAGAGCACGCCAAAAAATTGGTGCTCTTGAAACGGAAAATAATTTTTGTTTATTGCTAATGATACAGAACTTGGTCTTAGCTAATTCTATTATAAGTGTTTAGATTTTAATTTTTGATTTTTAAATAGCGTATTACTATCTATTTGGTGTTTACCAGGAATAAAGTCCTCCAGTGGCGTAACTACCATTAAGCTTATTAAATATAATTTCTCGAGTATATTAGGCATGTTTACTTGATACTATCTTGAGGTATCTTTTGACAGATGATTATTACAGATTATTCAATATTACAGAATGAAACAGTGTATCACATTTTTTATGTATCGCAAAATTCCATAACATTAAGTGGTATTAATTGTTGTTGTTGTTGTTCTCGTATGCCTGTGAAGGCAGAGGGGCACGATTGTTCATGTTTTCCAGTGGCGCCATCTGTGGCCAAGAATTAGACTTCTGCCGCACCCAAACGTCACGCCCGTTTATAGAGCGGACCCATTCATATATACATCCGTTAATTCATCCACAGATCGTAATTTTGGCCTGAATCAGAGTACGATCAATCACTAATTCAGTACCCCCAGAGGTTTTTTATGGAACATGGAGGACTTTGCGAGTCGACAGATTTAACGTGCATCAGTCACCATTTTACTTTCACGGAGAGTCCTCGGCCGGCGGGTTTCGAGTCCATGAAATCTCGGACATGGGCCCAACGCCTTACCGACCAGGCTATCCCGGTCCCTGTGGAACCCCCAGTGTCTATTTCCCAAGCACATTTGGTACTCATTTATCGACCCACTTAAGGGATGAAAGGCTGAGTCAACCTTGCCCGGTACGAGGATCGACTTGTGGCATGAAAACTCGAAGCGCTACCGCTCAGCCACCGGGCGTCCCTAATCAAATTAGTTGGGGAAAATAACACCTATTCGTTGTTTTAGTATCATACTATGAAATGTTACTATTAATAAAATGCACAATTAAATATAATTAAAAATTATAATTAAATTTGTACGAATTTAACATAAGTATTAATTTAGCACTTGAAATACATCCTAAAATAAAAACAGGATTTTAAGAAACGTATGTTAAGAAATGGAGGACTATGAATAAAAATTAACGATTCAGACTTGACTTAACTAGGAGCTTCAGAAGCATTATTGGTAAGCTAATTATCTCCAGGAATAAAAGAAAAAAATTCTATTTATTTTATCTATAAACTTTAGCACTTAATGTAGGCAAAAGATTTATACTTTACCTACATACGGTATATAAGAGTTTGTATATTACTTTCAGATGTATATTTCTGTTTCTAATGTGGTTTTGCGCTAATTTGTAATCCAGTTGTTGTTTTTTTATTTACAAGTTACTTACAATTACAAGTATAAACTTAAGATCCCTCAATGAAATAAGTTTTATTTAAATATAAACTACTATAAAGTATTTATTTAAAGTTAATGATTGTTCGTAACTTTACCGGATTCATTTTTAAGAAAGATTTAAAATGTAACAAACCTGCTTTATTTTAACAATCGTTATTCTGTTCAGAAAATCATATACAATTGCATGTAATTTGTTTGAGTGAAAGGAACACGGCAGTGAAATGATCAGAAGGTCAATTTCAAGGTTAATGGGATAAGGACGGAGAAGAGTTTAGTTGAAAGGGCTTAAACATGATGGTCATTTGTCTTAAGACACCATTGATCCTCTTGAAGAGATCAGGAGGTTCTTTAGGAGAACTAGAAAGTCTAGCCATTTCGTTTTATTATTTGAGGAGAAAGTACTCTATCTCATCAGATCGTTTTCTTACAATACATTGTTAGAAACGATATGTAAAAATATACATTTTGTAATTTAATTTTTCATCATAGGATGAATAAAAAAATGCATCTATCAAGTATAGTATGAATTTATATTTGCTTTGAATTATAATGCAACTAAAATTAAAGTTTCAATTCTCATTTCTTTCAAAAGTTAAGTATAAGCGAGATTTTATTAAATGTGTGGTGATAAGAAATATAATTATGAGAATCAGAGTTTTCGGTAATTTCTCTTTGTTTTCAATAAAAAGGAAAATTTAAATAACAGTAACATTCCAAAAAAATTTCCGAAAATTGTTCTATTAATTAAGCAACTACAAAAAAAGACAAAGCAAACAATATTAGACAAAGCAAACAATATTAGACAAAGCAAACAATATTAGACAAAGCAAACAGTAATAATGAAATATTTTGTAAGAAATTGTGTGCCGAACTATTAAATACGAAGTAGTAAAAATAGTAAAAAATTTAAACTAAGTAATTTAGTTACTAATTTTATCATTAAAAAATTAGCTTTATATAGGAGGTTAAAATTTGAAATTAGCAATTTCCTTACTTAATTATCAGTCCTAAGTTTCATAAAATTCCTATAAAATTTAGAACAGTCACATGTGGGTCTAATATTTATCTAACTAAACCTTGCACCATGTTCTCTAACAACATAAATATAATTATTAATAATGTTATTGAAAAAAGGTTTACTGGGATTATCCCTAATAATGAACCGATTTTAGAATCTATTAAACATAATAAAATTAATTCCATTGCGACTTTTGATTTCCAGGATCTTTTGAATAGCATTCCTTCTTCTAAACTAAAAATTTTGAGTTATTTCTATGATTTTAAAAATATCCCTAAATGCGATTTAGATTATTGGTAAATTCTAATTAATTTTTGTCTTTTTAATAATTATCTCTATAATTGAAAAGATAATTTTATTCAAATTGATGGAATACCACAAGTATCTAATTTTTCATCTCTCATGAAAAAAAGTACTTTTTATACCTATTATGAAAAAAAAATACTTTTAAAATCGAATTTGTTTTTAAATTTATTGATGAATCAATTATCTTTAAATTTCAAGATTATACAATTTTACTAAATGATATTTAGCCCTGAAGAATTAATCTTGCTTCGTAATCATGATGATAATATTAATTTTAATTTTTTGGATTTGGATATCATAAAAGTAGAAAAGTGATATTAAACATATTCGTTGAAATTTTCAAAATGAGTTGTTCAATTTGATGACATATTATTGAATTTTATTAAAATGTTATCTTAAAACAACACAAAATGTATAATTTATATTTGCAAAAATATCATGTAAACACATTATGGGAACATATTATGAGAACAAGATAAAATTATACCACATAAAACTATTAAATTAAGTTTTTAGTGTTTAAATATCCAGTTAAATCCTTTAAAGTTTTAAAAAATTATATAATTGTAAACTTATTAAATAATTCTTATTATATATTACTTATTATATATAGTTCATTAAGCTTCAAAAATAGCATTAATTTATTGCATTACAAAATTATGTGACATTAAATGAAAGAAACTAAACTACATGATAAATTGCGATAAAATCACTATTTTTTCTTGAAAGGCATCTTGTGGTTTTTACTTCTGCCATTGTTCAACAATCGAAAGTGACTGTTTGCATTCAAGAGTTATATTTGCGTGAAATTATAACCACACGCTATCCAAATAGAATATTTTCTATTTACCGTATGTCAAAATGTTCTCAGTGACAGAATATATGAAAGTAGTTTTCAAGAAAAGTATTATAACTATGATGGTGACAAATAAAGATAATGCAAATAATTATTTTTAAAATTTGAAAGTGTAACTTACATAGTAGAAGAGAAAAAAAGTTAAACATTTTATATAGTTTTATAATATAGCTTCATTATTTTATTTATTACTAGATAATTTATTTACTCTAGAATCCTGTTTTTTCATTAAAATAGTCATGTTTAATTTGGAGTATTAAATACAAAGGATTGAATAGCGCAGCATATGAAACGATAACTATTTTTTGAAAGCTTCAATAATTATGTATAACTTTTTTTTATAGATTTTAGTTAATACAGAATTTAAATCTTAATTAGCTTTAAGGGTTGGAAGCAAAAATAAAATCTATTGATGACTTTTCTGTGAAATATAGGAAATAACGAACATAATATGACATAGAATAATCTTAAGTGAAATATTTGATTGGTACCCTGTAATTTTAGCCTGATTAAAATTTTTAAAAAATATCAGTTTTAAATTTAGCTGCTCTGACATTTAATATATTTTGCACAGTTTTTTTTCAAAAATTAAGGTTTACAGGTTTTCAAACTAAGTTACTCTTAAAATGATAACAGTAATTCATCATCAAGTAATTCATATTATACGTAAGATCTTATATTAATTTAACAATTTTCATTCAAGCCATAATTTAAACTATTATTCCTCCCATTTAAGTTATCTTTTCTCTCAATATTTTAACAGTTATCATATCTAATGTAAATGTATGTAATATTTATAATATGTAATCGTAACAGTTTATCATATGTAATGAATATCTACTGTTTCAAATGTAATGTAACCTACCTAACTTTTCTCAGTTCCAATTTACACGTTTTGTGTCACATTAGCTTTAAATATTTTTTTTTTAAAACTGCTCAAAATTAAAATAACTTCAAATTAAACTAATATTATTTTATATTGTATGCTATTAATATTAATAAAGGTGAGGACTGTTTTGAGAAATTAACTCTGGTTTACTTACGTAAATATTTTAACTAATTTTTTGGAGCTAGAGTTTTGGTTCATGCACAGAACAACAAAATAAACTCTTTATAAATTAATTTTTTTCGAACATTGTTTGAATGCAATCATGCAGTAAAATATATTATGATTATAATCGTGACTAAGACAATTTAATAAGCAAGAAAAAAAAATTCTTGGCGACAGTACAAAAAATTTCGTCTAACCGATTGCAAATGTATCGTAATTAAATGTTATAATCGTAGTTTATTGTAAAGAGACACATGTGTGCACGGACAGGAAATAAGACTGGACTGCTTATAACATGCAATGATCCTTCCACGCCAGTTCCTTTTTTCTACTAGGAATTTTGCCCAGACATATACCTTTAATGCCATATCTTTTTTAAATGTAACGCAATATTTAGGGGTTTTGATTTTATTTTTATAAGCTAATTTGCTGGTGATAAATTTTGCACTGTCCAGTTTTTTTCTATTTTTTCTTTGTTTCCTGTCTTGGGTTAAGCTTTGAATAAATAGTTATTTACATTGTTTTGAAACCAAAAAAAAATATTTAAACTTTACCGGGAAAAAATTAAATTGCAGTAGAAATTTCTAAAATAGAATAATGTTTGAAATTTTTATATTCCAGTGGAATGCAAATTAGTTTGCATTACATTTTGCTTGATCCCCTTAAATGCTGCCATTATAAAATTGATATTTATTTTTCAAATGCTTTATCTATCCCTTCACTTACTAATGATCTCATTCTAAAACTCAAAATATCGATATCACTTGAAGTTGAAAAAAAGAAAGCTGTTTAATGCATACGTATTTGAAAATTCCCGAATAAATGATGAATCTATCTGCACCTTCATTGAAACAACTATCCAAGAGTTTCACTAAAAAAGTAAAAATAAGCAAACTATTTCTAACAGGAGAGTGGCAACAACCCTTGAACAAGTATCGGATAAGGACACACGTGTTGTTCAAACTGCGCCCCATTGGTTTCCACATTTATTATCGGATTTCCAGGAATCAATTTTTATTTCATTCTCATTCAATCTGTGTCTTATAATCTCAAACGGTGGAGCGAATACTTTTGCCTTTTGTCTCTCTCTAGCAAGTATTCCAGATGGAAATATCAGATCGTTGCCGATATGATGTTTCATAAATAAAGAATGAATAAAAGGCAAACATATTTTTCTTAAAGTTTCAGAATAATGCGTTTGAAATGAGAGAAAACAAATCAATATATTCCAGTTCTGAATATCAAAGGAGTATACGTATGGCAAACGGTAAATTTTACAATAGATAACTTGATGGCATACTTTGCAATTCATTTTAAATTATATTTCTGTATTATAAGTCACAAAAAAGTTTTGGAAGCCATCAAGTGAGTAATTTGTTCTTTATACGGAAAAGGTATTATGCGCGAGACTGATTTTTATTATGTCTAAAATTATATTAAAACTCTATGGAGCTTTCAAAAAAATTTGGATTATATTTGGGAATAAGTTTTTGCTGCAATTATGTTTAATACTTGATTATAGGGACTAATCCGGGTAAGGGGATTTGAAATCTGACATTATGTTTGCTTGGGAAGTTGCAGATTTCTTTAATGACAATTTTAAAAAATTAGTTGTCGACATGAAAAAAGCTTAGAAACGTTATATGAAACCGGGTCAGCTTAAACTTATGTCCGAAAATATCGTCATACTCAGCAAGGAGTGCTTCTCATTTATAAATGTTCAGAAGGACACGGAGAACCAGTTTCTAATAAGGAAACTTCCCTAGTGGCGTATGATGATCTTTATGAGTGCAAGTTTTCCTGTAATTTTAATCTTGATGATATGTCCTAAATTACCTAGAAGTTTGTCGCAGCATTTATGCAACCTTTTTTATTTACATAATTTTTAAGCTTGTATATTTTGCCAAAAATGGACTAAAATGTGTTTAAAAAACCTAGATCTAGGAGAGAGAAACCTATAAAAATAAGTGATGCAAAAGTTTCTAAGATTTATTGAAAAATCTTATGCAACAGAAAGTAAATGCTCCCCAGTACAATTCATAATACTTCCTTTATAGTGATCTACGATAGAATTTAAAAGTTTAAAAATTGTAAAGATTATTTATTACAAATCCATTAAAGTGAAATTAAAATTAAATGTTACATAGAAAAAACATTGTATAAGTATTTTGTTCAGTGTTCACTTTTCAAAAAGTGCAAATGTGTTTCAATTTCAACTTTCTCTTCATTTAAAACAGATATTCTAACAAAAATGAACCATCTCGACCAAATGAATACGCGCATGAATTGTAAAAACTGTTACATTTAATGATTAATTTAATAATACCTGTCAAAGACTGTTGAAATTATAATGAAATGTCTCATAGGAGGAATTTGTTAATAATTGCTAAAAATGAAGAAAGTCTCCATAATAATAGGTTTTTGTTCTCAAACTTTCGTTCAAAGAAATTAGCTTTTAGATTGAATTACTTTGGATTCTTAAAAGAAACGCCCTGTCTCACAATGCTGAAAATTATTTTTGTTCACGTTCGTTGTAAATAATGTTCTGAAAACAAATCATTCAAAGTCAAAAATAATTTTCTTTGATGAGGAAAGTTTGATTGAGTTATGTATCAGAAAAATTTCAATTAGACGTAAATTATGTTACAGCATTAGTAGATTTTAATTTAAATTTTTTCTGCTTTTAACATTTTTTAAACTGTTCTTTATTTCATTCTGAGTTGTCTATGTAAAGGTATTATATATTACCTAATATTTAAAAGCATTTTATTATATATTGTCTAATATATAATTATCTTTTATTATATATTACCTAATATTTAATTACCTTTTATTATATATTACATAATATATAATTAACTTTCATTATATATTACATAATATATAATTACCTTTTATTATATATTACCTAATATACTTTTACCTAAACTTAGCGAAAACTGAGAAAAAATTATTCTTTTTTTAATAGAAAAAGCCAATAAGATTTCAGAAAAGTACTTTATTTAATAAAGTACTAGAATCTATCAGCGTAAGTAAAGAAAAAAAATCCTAAACTTCACAGCATTTTCAAAAGTTTGTATGTTTTATATTTATTTGTGAAATCTCATCAGAAAAGAAAAGCGTTTACCTTCCAATGAGGTGAACCGGGTTCGAATCCCAGCTATGGCTAGTCTATGCAAATTTCGCATCCTGCTTACACTCACTACAGTGCTGACGTATATATCCTAGTGGTAGACGGGTCGTAGGTTAAAGTCCATTTACCGTCTGGTTAAGCGTGAGAGGTTTTCGTGGTTTTCCTCTTCATGTAACGCAAATGCGATCCTTCAAAAAGTTCTCCACCAAGGCGAATTTATCGCAATACTTGATCCAGGAGTTCCCTTGTCTTCTGGATTGGGTTCAAAATTACAAGACTAAGGAGTTAAACATTAGTAGTCGTAAAACAAAAAAAAATTGGGTCAGCTGTTCAACGACGGTTATTGAATAAAATGATTGGAAAATGAAAATTAAAGTTGTTTCTAATAACAATCTTTCAGTTTTTTTCTGTTTTCTCCCCTAATTATACTTGTTTTTGTGCTTAGACTATCCACCCTCCTGTATATAAAAGTGTAAGTAAAGGGCTGGATTTTAAATGAATATTGGATTATTCACTTTCTTACAAAGTTTTATTCATTCGAAATTCGAAAAAAAAGACAACGTTAAGAGCGTTAATTTTACGCTAACCTTAGGTTGAACAATTGAGAGCAATTTTTAATCTATATTTTTTTATCATATGGAAAATTTCTAATTATATTTAAATATATTATTTAGACATGTTTTAAAAACTAAAGGCTATATAGCTTTCAAACAATCCAAAATAAATCAATATACTAATTCGAAATAACCGAAATCTATTTAAATTTGAGTCAAATAAAATTTTATTTTAAATATTTAAAACACTATTTAATTAAAACTTTGATTATATGCAAATTATGGCTTTCATATTATAGAACAACCTTTTAAAGCTGTGCTAATTGATCTAAAATAAGCATTTTCTGTCAACGAAATAATACATAAATGAGTAATCACTAGCATTTATTATTTTCATTTAATTTATCTAAAACTATCCATTTGCTGCGTAATTCGATAGGGAATTTAAATGGACAAAATTGCTAATGTGAAGCCTTTCCCTTGAGTTACGATAGAAAATTAGTGTAAAGATTAGTGAATTCGCTATTTGGTTATATTAAACTTAAGCGTGGTTGCAAATTAAATCTGTAAAATTTAAAAGCGTTTCTAAGTTTTAATTCTTTAACAAAACGCTTGACTCATTCTAGTATAATTGCTACGGAAAACTTAAATGTTGGCAGATTTTTATGAAAAAAAAATTAAATATGTCTTTTTTGAAAACTAAATAAATAGTAAAGGAATTTTAATTGCAAATAAGCGTCTAGTGTACAGATAAGTTACTTAATGTTCTCTAATCTCTTAATTATACATTTAAAGACAAATTGTTTTTTTTTTTAAATTAAGTACAAATTACTTTTTCGTAAATGCAATAGAAGAATAGTTCATAACAAAAAGAATAAAGATGTTAACAACATTTATCCTCCATCTTAACGAAGTTGACATAGAAAGTTTCAAAATTGCTTTTAGAATTTTTCTTCAAGTAATTTAAAGAGCAAGCTACAGAACAAAGTAATGCGCTAAAAAATTAGGTAATAGTTTATAATCGGAGATCATTATTGGCGATTGGCAAATAAATGAATATATATGTAAATAAACCAAGAAACAGTCACGTAAAGGAAAAATAAAAATAAATTTCGGTAATCCGAAGGTGACGACATTGAAAGCAGAGACTGCGAGTTATATCATGGTGACCAGAAATCTCAGCAAAACTGAATAAAAAATATCGTCCAACCAAGGGGCACCTAATTCTAAATTAGAGCAACAAAAAAAAAAGTTTTTTTCTGCAATTTATCAAACTAAAATTGTTAAAAAAATTTCAAAATAGAGCTGATTCGCAATCTACATACCATTTCACAACGTGCTTCAAAACAATTGTCGTACATAAATTCAAGATTAAATTCATGTTTAAAACACTTTTTATAATTTACAATATCAATTGTAATCACACATATCTATTTTATATCTTGAATTTTGAAAAATATACTTTTATATAAGCAAATTTCCATTTCGAATTTTAAAATTATTCTTTCAATTCGGATGAGATTAGAAATTTATTTCAAATTTCATGAGTTTAATTAAAATTGCCGATTTTAATTAATTTATGATTTAATTAATTAAAAAAAGGTTTTTAAATTAAAACGATCACTTTTTTTATAATGTTATAGTGTGATAATTTTTATCGTGTATGTAATGCTACCAGATTTCAGTTTAATTACATGTTTTGATTTTATTAATACAATTTATTTTTAAAAATCATATTAGTAGATAGAAATTAATATAAGGTCTTAAATAAATCGATTATTATAGTTAAAAATTTTGTTTAATAAGCTTAGTACGAAATAAGGATTTGTTAATTTTTCTCTTCATGGTTCAATAAGACAGGTGAATAAATTGATAATCCTTATACAAAAACTTAAATAATTCAGGTAGTTTAAAGATGTTAACTAAGTAAATGTTTAAAGTACATGGTCATTTAAAGAAGGTATGCTAGGAAAAGCTTTTTATAACTTTGAAAGACATTTGGGGGAAAAATCCACAGCTTAATTTATATTAAATCTTTTACTGTGTGCAAGTTATTTAAAAAAAAGTAAAATTTGAAACGAGAATAAAATTTTAGACTGGTATATAATAGTTTAAAACTTTGATTTACAAGCATTTTAAATCTTAATTAAAAGTGTTTTTTATTTTTAGATTACATATTTTTTTATAATAAGCTATAGTAATGTTATTGTTTTTTCTAAATATTTTTAATTGCTTATTATTTGAAATTCTTATTAATTTATTTACTCAAATAAGTTGATTTTAAACCTGGTAGTGTTTACCTATGATTAATATTTATTCATATATACTCCTTAACAGAAATTTAATTTTTTTTTGTAATTAATAGAAATCTTTTAATGTAACATGTATTTGATATTTTAAATTATCTGATCACAATGGATTATTAATGCATCTATTCAACTTTATATTATTGTTATTTTATAGTTATTTCACTTTTAAATAAAATTCAATCTCATAATTTTTGATTTTGACTTGTATTGTCAGGGGATTTACAATATACAAAAGACCAAAAGATAAGTATCTTTCGCACAAAATACTTCAACTCACACTATTCATAAAAAGTACCAAATCAAACACACGTTAAGCATAAAGGGAGATAAAATACCTTTGATGCCGATATGTGTCCTTCCTTATTTTAATCATTTATCTCAAGAAAAGAAAATTTTTCTCTTATCGAACATCAAAATCAGTTCTCATTTGAAAGAAAGGCATCTTGAATAAAAACGTCTTAACAATCAGAATAAAACTACACTGCACCAAAGACTTTAAAAAGACTGGTGAAAAAACTTTTCTTACTTACAAAATTCAAAAACAAAGAAGGGATCGGAGGACAAAGAGGGGAAACGAATGCAAAACTCCTTGGCGTCAACGCGACTTGGGAGCATTAGAGGCAGTTAATGCATTTTCAATTCTTTTTCCCTTTTCCTGAAAGTTCTCCTGGATAAAGCTGAGGACAGCGGCAAGCATTGATTCCCAGCCGAGTCTTTGTTGGATGTGAATCTGTTCTTGACAGTGATGAAGAGTTCCGAGTTGCAGTTTCCAGTTCTTTCATTTAGCAAACAATCTACAAAGATCTCAACCAAGGATAAGAGGCAAGATCTTTCGAGGAAGATACGAGCTGACAAAGACTGAATCGCATTCCTTGGTCATTATTAAGTCGAGAAATTCTTGTAAGGAGTTCCCCAACACTAAGATGCAGGTCTCTTGTAATATTTTAAAGGTGTATAACTTTTTTAAAAAGTCGTCGGTTGCAAGTTAGGTCATTAGCTTTTGCGAGGAATGTGCATATTATTTTGAAAATGATGTAAAATATTAACAAAATTATTATATATATAATATATGCGTATATAATATATATATTTTATATTTTTAGTGCTCCTCACACTATTGTATTAATATATTTCGCTTTGGCTATATTGATACAATATCAGAAAGCACTCTTTTTTTGCGGATATAATCGTGTGGGCTGATGAAAAGATAATATCTTTTATTTTCCGGTTTTTTTAAAAAAAATCATCCTTCTTTTTTTTTAATCAGTTGTTTGTTATTTGTTATCATTCTTTTTGCCCCCCCCCTTTTTTTTCATATGTCTATAATTTTCCTTTGTTTTATCTCCATTTTGAACATATATCCATATATATATATATATATATATATATATATGCATTATATCAAATACTTTGAAAAGATTAAAAATATTTNATATATATATTACATCCAATTTTTGATCAAAGTCGAGAATTTTTCGTCTCCTGTATATTTTATATTTACTTAAGTTTAACAATTTTTTCTGCAAACAATTAACATTATTAAAATGAAATAATTAGCATAGTTGGATTTTTGAATAAATATATACAATAATATATACGAAAATACAATGTTTCTCTTTTAAAATATAAATATGATATATTACAAACATATCACGATATTATCCGGTTATATTATTGATATGCGATTTTCAAACTATTATCATGTTTTCGGAAATGTTACGGATTATTTGCCATTGTGAGTAATAATGTACGGATTGCTTCGAAAATGTTAAATATATTAATGAAATAAAATCACTCCGACTGTCGAAGTTTAATAAAATATTAATTTATTTTTTAAAATTATAAATTTTAAAAAATATATAAATTAGTACACTAAATTTTTCAAAAATATTCAGTGTATCATTTTTTTAATTGAGCTACCAGTTAGGAATCCTTTGATAGCAAGCCGCTAGGCTGTTGAAATATTTTAGAGTAGAATTTGAAGCGTCCATTAAATTTTCGGTTGTTTGATACTTATAATAAGGTACAAATATTATTTTTTAAAAATTCTAAATTAAATAAATAAATATGCTAATCTATAAAGGTTCTTAATCCTTATGTTATGTGAAGCGAAACGCGCGACTGTTTAACTTGATGTAACACATATGGTTAAATTCTTTACAAAAAAAAATATTTGCTGTTTTTCTTTCTTTGAACAATAGTGGGCAATATGATTAAGTTTACGTATATTAATATTTAAATGAAGATAGCAACAAAAAATGTTTACTAACTGCCGATACATTGTTGAAGATCGATCCGTTCAAGACAACAGTAAATAGTTCCAACATTTAGTTGTTAGTTATTTCTTTCTATAAAGATCTAAGTCAATGATATAAGCTAAATCTTCCGAGGAAGATAAGAACTAAAACAGAATGAATCCCACATTTCTTGGTCGAGAAATTCCTGTTAGAAGTTTCCAGGAGAGAAGACTTTTTATTATACTTTAACGAGAAATTACTCGCGATGATAGTAGTTTTCTAGTTTATTTTCTTAGATGTGAGAAAGTTACAAACTATTCATAAATAATAATTATTTAAGGAGTAAAATACTTTTTTGAAATTCTAAACTTTATATTTCTTGTTTCATAAGTAGTAGCATAACATAATTTCAAAGTATAGACTTAATAAAAAATATTTATAATAATTTAGTTTTTTTGAAGAGCACTATTTGAACCAAAAAGAACAATCGCTATTTATACAAACATATTTATGTTTCCTTGATTTAAACAGTAAATAAAAGTGTGAAGGAGAAAACATTGTTATTTAGACATTATTATTGAAATATTTCCTTAAAAAAACCGGCTTTAAAATATATTTCTTCATAATAGTAATAAAAGAATCAGCTAATTTCATTTTTCAAATAATCAGAAAAGGCATCCACTAACAATAAAGACCAGATCTCTTGGGAGGATATGGATTAGTAAAGGCTGTTTTATAATTCTCAGACATTTTGAGTTAAGAAATATTTCTTTGCCTATTATATTAAATTGAGTTTACCTTACTAGTAATAGGTTTTTACAAATAATTATCTGATTAATACTAATAATTAATTGCTATAGTAAATTTGGGTAACATTATTTCCATTATTAATAGATGTAAATAGAAAAATTTAGGAGTGATTGTTCAGTGCGTAAAAAAAAAACTGATAACCTTGATCTAATGATAGGATCTTCACGTTTTAGGATTCAAACTAAATGGTCCAAGGGTAATAGTCCAAGGTCCATGGTCCAAGGTCAAATATGTTAATTAATGCATGATGTTCACACAATAATTTAAGTTACGACATCAGACACAAAAACGTAGCATTTTTTGAATGAACATAAATTTTTTTTTTCATCTGATGCGGACTTCCGACCCCTAAACTGTAGGTGGTAGCAGCAATCTGGAAACATTTTCCCCATAGCTTAACCAGGAGAGCGGTCCAAAGTTTGGACTCCTTAATATAAATGTTCTTTTTTCTGTATTTCGCTATTTCTCGAACTTTTCAAGCGATTTGAAAGTTTTTTGCATATAACTGTGAAATTCGTTTATTAAAAAATAATTCCACGCAAAATACAACTTTTATTAAATACTTATTATATTTCCATTATTTTATTTAAAAATGGTAAAAAAAATTTATGATTATGTAAATAAATTTTTAAATTTTTTAAAGTACGTCATTTTACATTGTAAAATACAAAATTTGAGCAAAATCAAACAAGTTTTTTTCCTAATGTATTTATTTGAGTTTTTAAATATTCTTAATAATAATCAGTTAATTCTTATTTTACAATTGAGTAACTTTATTCAAATATTAATCAATGTAAAATATTAAGATTAAGGAAAAATTATTCATTATTATCTGAAGGCAACTACACAATCTGTTGAAAATATGTATTTTTAAATGCTCAAACCTTTGATTAGGCTAGAAATTATTAAAAAGTAATGTCTAAATCTCAGACAGAGATTGCAATGCTTTTGTCTCCTGTATATTTTATAATTTTAGTTTAAAATTTTTGCTAGAAATAATTATTAACAATATTTAAATTATGTAATTAGCACAATTAATTATGCAAAAAATTATTATTCAAAGCAAACTGCACAATATATAACATAGATATTAAACCATTTTCATGGTATACTAAAATATGCTTTTATATATTTAAATTTTCAAGTAGGCAGGAATTAGTTAAAACTAATGCCCGATTCTGGATAGAAGTCGAGAATTGATTTTCATCTATGTAATTTATATGTATTTAGCTTGAAATATTTGCTACAACCAATTGACCTTATTGATATTAATTAATAAATAATTAAAATAATTGAGCTTTAGGAAAAAATACCATACAACTTACGATTTATTACATATATATTAAGCTATTGCCATAAAATTCCAAAATATATTTTTAAATTTTCTAACTTTAGAGGAGGCTGGAATCAGTAGGAACTAATGTCCGATTCTTGATCAAGTTGAAAAAATTTTTGATACTCTGTAAATTTTATATTTTTTTTAAATTAAAATATTTGCTACAAAGAATTAATATTATTGAAATTAATTAATTAGTATAATTGAATTATTGAAAAAAAGCTACTGAGATACGACATATTGCGAATGTATCAAGCTATAATCATATAGTTCAGAAATATACATTTAAATGTTCAAAATTTCAAGGAGCCCTGATTTAATAAAGCCACTTCCCGAATTTATAATGAAAGTCGAGAAATTTTGTCTGCTTTATATTTCGTATTTATTTTAGTTTAAAATTTTTATCACAAACAACCAATTAACTTTATTGAAATTGATTAATACGAGTATAATGGAATTATTAGAAATATTATAATTACAAGTCTATTATACGATGTATTACAAATGTATCAAGTTATCATATACTCCTAAATATATAATGTATGTTCAAATTTTCAAAGCTGGAATTGGTGAAAAATAATGCCCAATTCTCAATCGGAGCCAATTTTTTCTTCTTCCTGTATACTTTATGTTTATTTTAGCTTAAACTTTTCGCTACAAACAATCAACATAATTTAAATTATTAAAATATGATTAAATTAATAATAAAATGAAATTTTTTATTTGAAACCAGCCACAGGATTCATTACTAATTGTTTCAAGCTATTATTATGTAATCAAAATTTACTTTTGAATATTCAAATTTTCGATGACGATAGCAATTACCAAAAGTTAATCCCAAATTCTCGATCAAAGTCGAGAATTGTTTGTCACCTTCATATTTCTTATTAATTTTAGTTAATAATTTACTCTAAAAAAAACTATATTATACTTTAAAATATAATGATATACTTAAAGTAATTAGACGATAACTTATCCCACATTAATAAAAAAAGCTAATTTTTTAAGCCAAGGGAACCATTTTTTTTATAATTAGCTTAACGTATCTTTATAATAAGAACATTTTATAATTAAAATATGAAATATTACAATCTTGTTTTGCTTCTGATAAAATATTGCTTTACTTTGCACAATTTAGAAATAAATTATATGCGGAGTATTTAAATGCTAACAAATGTTAAAGTATTTTAATTTTATATTCTTCTTTTACACTAATTATTATAACAAAAAAGTTAGTAGAAAGGTAATTGGACATAGTTTTAAAACCTGAAACTAATAATTCTTCATTTTCTTTCTGCGTACGACGCATTATAAAGAATTCATATTCTCCATTTTTCATTAATGAATGCAATTTTAGAGTAAAATGCTCGTAATTAAGAAAGAAATACGAAAGACCACAAAAGTAAATATATCATGCCTGCAGGAATCCTGCTGCTGAAATTAATTGGCTAAACCTTTTAAAAATATTTTATTTTGAAATCCATTCTGAATTGCCATAACTGAAAAACAAATTAATGAACAAGTTTGCTAGATTGCATTTTGTATTGTCTGATATCTTTTGTCTGTGTTCTTGCCTGAATTCTTTTTTGGATAGTTCTGCCTGAAAAATCTCATGCTAGGAACTCAAAAATAGCTTACTTTAAAATTTAAAAGAGAATATTTCATAAAGGAGAAAAACGAACAAGTTATTATCATCTATGTGATTAATTTACTTTAAGCTACCAAAAATTTATTTTGTCAAAGGAATAAAGATTCTCTTCCGTATATGGCAAATTAATTAATTACAACAATTGTCAAAATATTTTACCTTTTATGAATCGTAAATATAATGTTTTTCTTAGATATATAAGTATGACTCTTAAAATAGTATAAAATTATCTAGAGCTGTATCTATCATGTAGTTATTTGATCGCAAAATAGAATAAATAATCAATTTGATTTGCGGGAAAGGTGACACAATGATTTTTTTTACTAAATGCATGTTTTTTCCATCTATTTTTTTAAATTCACAATTTAAACACTAACTTGAAAATACTTAAAAGTTCGCTAACTCAAAAAATAAATATAAAATATTTAATAACCTTACATTTTTGCTGAAAGTGCCGCAAGGTAGGGTAACTTTGATTGCATTTTTTGGGAAGGGAAATATTTTTCATATTTAAAATAAATGAAATGCAAATTAAGCAGATCTTAAAAGACACTTATACGTTTCTCTTACTTATTAAACCTATATGGAAATCTTTCTGAACGAAAAAAAAACTGATTTTAAAAAATTAGAAATATTTCAAAGTATACCCCACGAGGGATAAATGCACATGTATGCATTGCATCTCTTACTGATATGTTGTGCTCTAGTACTACTTTTAAACTGCATCACTCACTTATTTTTCCCTTAACCACTTGCCTTCGTCATGAATTCTCACTATTGTATCTTTATTTCCCCTGCAATAAAGATAAAATATATATTTGTAAGTAGGTTCAAAATAAGACAATCTAAATCAAGCAATTAGTTATGTGAAATATTATTTAAAAATAGTAATATTTACTAACATTCAAGAAGAATATGCAATTTGGCGGCATATCTAAAGATCATTCCTCCATTGTACATAATTGTAAGATCACAACAATGCAAATAATTTAGGAATCAGAAACCAAAACTGTATGTTCCGAAAATATTTTATTGGGGTCATGTATTCTGCTTGCGAGGAATGTTTACACTCGTCCTTATTATTTGATTTTATCATTTTCTTGCTCACAAAAAGGAGGAAATTTCTTTTAATCTGATACCCGATAAAATTCCTACTTTTCAGAAAACGTAATCGAAGGAAAGTGATGTAATTTCCGGGTCAAAAGGAATGCGCAGTTTTATCATCGATAGACCGAAAATATATTCTTTTTCCTTCCAAGGTTTTCCTTTTCAAACATAATAGAACATCTTTAATGGAATGTCGTTGCTGTATAATTACTACATAAAAGTCGTAAAATGGAACATAGGAAGAATTTCTATTTGCTGTAACAAAATTCTGGTTTTTGGTTAGACATTTTCTTATTTCGAACTATTTTAACGATACTTCATGTTTCTTTTGAAAACATTATTTTTATTCGGGCACACTTCAAATTACTTGTACAACGTGATCTTATTGGTACATTCAGCTATATATCTCTTTCTATCATATGTTGCATAAAAAAAACCATTTCAAAGTTGATCCTTAATATCGCTACATTGAATCTTACTTCCAAGCTAATTTATAATTTGCTATTAATGCTATTAATTATTATTAAAATCATTAAACTAACTAAAGTCTAAGCAAATGTTGCAAACAGTAGCAAATACGTTACTTAGAAGAATATCAAAAATATCAATATAAATAAATATTATCAAAACAATATCAATAAATAATATCAAAACAATATCAATATCAATAAATAATATCAAAACAATATCAATATCGATAAATAATATCAAAACAATATCAATATCAATAAGAAATATCAAAACAATATCAATATCAATAAGAAATATCAAAACAATATCTATATCAATAAAAAATATCAAAACAATATCAATAAAAGTACGTTATATAAAATAATATTAAAGAAATCAAAAATAATTCGGTACAAAACATCATAAGTGAAAATTTCTGAAAAATATGTTTAAGTTTGTTTCTTAAAGGACTTGTTCTGTTAAAATAGTTTCCTTATTGAAATGTTCTTTTTAAGATTGTTTCCCACAACGAATTGCTCTGTTTAGGATTGTTTCCCGCAGGTTTAAGATGGGTTTTTTTTTTGCCACATGAAATAATGTTTATTTGCGAATACCACGCTGTATTCTTAAATACTATGAATTACCTAAAGTTATTCATGATTTTAGTTCAAGTTTAGTCTATGTTTAGCGAGTGACTTCTATTTTAAATCTAAAAATAGGGCAAAATGTCATTATGAAGAAAAGTAGTTTTGCGAAAATGACGAGCGTCTGACGCTTTTTCTTTAATATTTAAAAAGATTCTCTAATACAATAATATAAATTTGTAGAAATTGAGAAATAAGAGATTTTTATATTTTTTAGGTAGAAAAAAAGTTGCTAAATTAAAGATTTTCTTTAAAAAAAATAATAGCGTTTAAAATATTGAAATTCTTGTCCGTTCTAAAGAACGGAGAATTTTTAAATGTAAGATGCATTATGTGGTTCGAAACATTAATTTCAAAAATTACCTAAAAAGTAACTTTGAATCGGTATTTTGTACAATGAAAAGGGGGGCGGTATTTTATACAATGAATCTGCAATCTGAATAAGATTTCGAAGTGAATCTTAAATGAGTTCAAATTTAACCATGGAATCCTGAAATCGAAATTTATGATTTAAAATATTTTGGTTTAGCATGGAATCAAATGACGATTGCAGGGAATCTAAACCATGTCAGGTTCAGCACAATCTGAAACTTTCAGCGCTTTTTACTATCTGAGTCTGATGAAATGGGCTGTGCATTAGATGTCAATCGTGAATTTTTGCTGTATCTAAATCCGAATTCAATGATAAACTATTAAATCTTTAAAGTATTTAGTGTATAGGGTTACAGAAGAGCCTTCCAAAATTTTATGAAGCTAAGATTTATTGTTGTACCTTTATAAAATATAACAGAAATTCTCAAAGTGCTATGTTTTACAATATATATATATATATATATATATATTTGCCGTCTTTTGCAACCAGGTAGGTCATCTTTCGAAGTTTTCTGGTACAGCATCTAAACTTTAATGTGAACTTAACCAAATGCGCAGCACAGCTGTATTTAAATTTTCTAATTCTTCAACTAATCCACCAATCCTAACACTTTAATTAGTTTTAAACTATATATTAACCGAATTCCTTCACTGTCTAGCTGCTACCCGCTCGGAAATACTTTGATTTCACTTTTAACTATTTTAAACCGATGTCTGCAATATTGTCAAAGTCAGTAAGGAATTGGATTTTAAAAGTAATTGAAAATCTCTCCGGCAGGCATTAAATCACACAAACAAACGTAAGTATGTATTCGGGACAATTTACCCTAGTAGGCTGCAGAAATATTAAAATTATTCCCATCTTGATAGTGAGATGAAACAGAAAACTCTACCCGCTGCTTAACATAAACAAAATAATTTATTTTAAATAAATACTTCTTCGAACTGAAATACTCTGCATACTGATATAGCATTACATACATCATGAAAAAAACTATTTTATAAGTGAAGTGTGCCGAAAAAGGCCCAACCTGAATAACTTTTTATCTATTCATAGGATTTTCACGTTCTAAGACTCAATCTTAATATCTTGAGGGAGTGACCTCAAATATGCTAATTAGTTAATGTAGACGATAAATGAATTTACGAAATCAGACAAAAAAACGTACTTTCATTGAATAAACATAAGTTTTTTCGACGGATTTGGATTTCTAACCCCCCTAAATAATCGGAGGTAGCCTCTATCTGGAAAATGGGGTCCTATTAGTTCGGCTAGGAGAAAACTGAAAAGTTTGAGCTCCTTAATGTTAAGTTTACTTCTTGCGTATTTCGGCATATCTTGAGAACACAAGGAAATTGCAAATTTTTTGCACCCAATTATAAAATTTGTATATCCAAATATCCATGCAAAAAACAACTTCCAGTGAATACTTATTATTTTGTATTCTTTTCTTTAAGAATGGCTAAAAAATCTTGAAATTTAAGGTACACAATTTTTGCATTATTGTAAAGAATGTACTTTTTTATGGCAACATGCAAAATTTGAACGAAATCGGTTCATTAGCTCCTGAGAAATTGAATTTCAAAAAAGTCAGATACTTAAATATCGATTTCTCAGGAACTATTCGACAGATTTGTTTGAATGCTTGTAAATGACATTCTTAAAAATTACTATTCTTAAACAAACTAATAACTATTTACTAAAAATTATTTTTGGCACAGAATTATCTTTTAATAAACGCATCTTATAATTTCGCGTAAAAAATCCTCAATTTCGCTTAAGAAGTTCTCGAGATATGGCAAAATATGCAAAAAGTAAAATAAACATTTAGGGGTCCAAAATTTGGAGAGCTCTCCTGTCCAAACTATTGAGACCATATTTCCCAGATAGGGGCTAATCCTTTTATATGCACTTATAAATTTGTATATTTGAGCTAGTAAGATTAAATCCCAGAACATGAAAATCCGATTATTAGATCAAAAGATATTCAGAGTGGTTCGTTTTTTTGTTCTGTGCCCTGTTTATAATAACCATAAATAAGCAAATTAACCGGAGCAAATGTAATAATAACATTCGCTAAGCGTGAATAGATTTCAACATTTAGTGATCAAACATTTAGGTAGTGCCCAACAGTTATTCTCTTCATTTACTTGAAATTCTTTGTGTCTAGTCATTATTGTACTCGTTGAAATTGAAAACTCTATGAAAATAATAAATATTCCATGCTATGCATATGGCTAAAACTTATATATATGATTATAATTAGCTTTATAAGCAATCTGAAAAAAATATAACAAATGATTTGATTACATATGCTTTATACGTCGCTTGCTCCAACAGCATTTTTCTTACTAAAATAATTGTTCTATTTCTCCAACACTTTTTTTCCAAGCAAGTACTTTGCTGATTGTTACGAATCCCCAAGTAATTTACTGATTACTGCCTTTTGAATCAGCATATTGGATTTTCATGGTGTTTTTTCTGTTTTTACAATATTTTTCTTTATTTGCTCAGTTTATTTAATAATGTTTGTTAGTTGCTATACTACAAGGATTTCTTGTGCATTTCTGCTGAACATCAATGTTTCTCTCCTGAAAAAAAATGCAATTTTACGAATTTAGCTGAAATACAACACTGTAAAAATTCCAAAGAAAATTACTTTATAAAATATCGACGCTTTGATTACATCACCCGTTAAATATATTTCACCGTCAAATCAATTTTACAGTAAAATCATTTTTCGCGGTAAAATCCATTTTACTGTGATTTTAAGATTTATTCAACTATTGAAGTACACTGATTGTGCGGTAATTGTTACAGTTAAAATTACAGTATATCAGTTTTTTTGTTCCATAAATTTTTCCGGTAAAAATGATTTTTACTGTAAAAGGAACCATAATTTGATTTAACTTTTTACAGTGTACCCTTCAGTTTATTCACGTTACCATTCTTTGATTTCCCGTTACCATTCTTTGATATTTATAATAATTTTTAAGATTTCAAACATAAAACTTTTATTGATGTGATTACTTGTAAAATTATCCTTATCTTCCATAAAATTCACTTTTACTGCAAAATATTGTATCGTAATTTTACAGTAATATTATATAGTAATTTACAGTAATGCCTCTCTTTCATTTAATTAAAGAGTAATTAAATGGTAATTATAAAGAACGGTAGGTCAGATTTTTTTGATTCCGTAACATGTTCCGGTAAAATAGATTTTACGTTACAATGTAACCTGAGTGCCAGGACTTGACAAAATTTTGATCTTCATTTCTTACAGTGTACTTTATTTGACTTCTGTAGTTTATTAGAGTTACAATTTTTTGATATCTTCATTAATATTTAGGACTTTTAACAGAAGACTTTATTTTTTGATATGATTAAAGCTTTCGAAAATTTTATTCTATGCAAAATTTATTTCTTTATTTATCATTTATTCAACATTTAGAAGCATCTGACAATAATTTCGTTTTAAAATTCTCTAAATATATGAATTTAAAATTGAACAAAATTACTATATTACTAAAAGTTTTATTACGAACGTAATAAAAGTTTAAACTTCCAATATTAAACTCAGCAAGATATATTAAAATCCATCAACGGAATGCGTGATATATACATTCATTCAGCAAAAAAAAATTTAAAAAAAAATAAAAGAAAATTCTCAAGCAGCTAATACAAGCAGTTTCTGCATATTTGCAGACGTATTCCGATGTTCCTAAACCAGTAAAATCTTCACGCAAACCCTTTATCCTCTCCAGAAAGATTTTTTTTCTCATTTTATCTTCTTACCGACATTCTCCAAGAAAACGAAAATAACGAACGGCTTAAGGAATAGCGATATATATATTCCTTTCCCATCCATCCGAGGCTGTTTCATCGAGACTATTTATATATTTTATGAGTTCAGGACGTTGAGCAGCTATTTTATTCTACGTTTGGATGCTTTTCAATGCAACAATCACATTTTGAAAGAGCAAATCATATACTTTATGATTTTTGCAAGAAACTGCGGTGAAGGAAATAGCTTTGTTCGAAGAGAAGAAGAACATGCATAAAATCTGAGAGCACAACGGTGTCATGGAATGATATCGTAAATAATTCTAATAAAACAAGGTATAAAATTTTACGATATATATTCATATATTAATAATTTTTGTGAAGTCTATGACTTGTACCGATTTATTTTTATTCTTGTTAATTAAGGAAACCTGCATAAATGAATAAATTTTGGAAACCTGAATTTATGTATAGTATAACTACTCAAGTAGAAAATTAGTAAATATTTGAGCTTACTTGAAAGATTCCATTATATATTACTATATATATTCATATTTTAATAATGTTAGCGTAATTATAACTCTCAATGGCTCGAATTTTTTTTAATTAACAGAACCTGTATATATAAATAAATATCGGAATCGTGAAGTTTAGTACAACGTTGCTACTCAAGTGGAAAATTAGTAGACATATGTGTTATTATGAGAGATTCGGTAACAAATTTATATATCTTACAATATATATTCGTATATTAATAATTTGAACGTGATTATAACTTTCGCTAACCCAAATTCATTCTTGTGAATTAACACACATGTAATAAGCAAATTTTGAGATTTATGTCTTATCACAACTTATGTTGAAACTTTAAAAAAAATCTGGACTTACTTGAAAGATTCTGCAAAAGTTTTTTTGGGTGAGGGTGACTAAAATATTACTAAAGTTAAAAATTAGTAAAACTTTAGGCTTATTAAAACATTCAAAAGAAAAATTACTCATTTTAATAAGTGGTAGAATTGAAATTTAATCAAAAGTTAACATATTAAAACTTCGTGTTACTGCACATTAAAATATGAACGTATCGCTCATGATGAATATATTCATAGTTTAATAATTTGGCCATATTGTTAATTTATGACATTTACTAGCATATTTTTATTCCTGTTCCTCAAAAATACCTCCATGAAAGAATAAATTTTGGGATTACCTTCGTTTTATATTGTATTACAACTCAAATAGAAAATTTATTGAAATCTGGTCTTATTTGAAAGAGTCGACATCATATTTCTGTATCTTACGAAATGTATATTCAGGTTCAAATATTTTGAGCACAGTCTATGGCTTGTACTGATTAATCTTTGTTCCTTCTAATCAAAAGAATCTGCATAAATGAATCGATTTTAAAATTGAGCATATTAATACAGTATTCACTCTTAAGTAGAAATTCAAAGAAAATTTGAAATTTTTTAAGAAATGTTTCTGAAAAAAATGCAATAGTTTTTAGTTTTTAAATCATGAATATACACAATTTTTTTAATAACAAAAAATATAAATTTTTGATAAAGAAATTTTGAGAAAAAATTCTAATGTTTAATATTTAAATAATTTATTTAGTTTCAAAAATTGTAATTTAAATATTTTCATTTACTTAACGCTCTGAAAGTCAGGACATATTATGGAACATTAGTTGTGAAATAATATTCTCGAAATAAATTGTGGTTGTTTTAAGTGAAATAAAGAAAAATATGACTTGATTTGGCATATCTGAACTCCTATTTATCATATCGTTATCTATCAATTATCATTATCTATTTATCATTTTACTATGGGCAACCAATAATTACTTTACAATCAATATTGGCCTTATATATAATTGTAAGATTTGCGTGATATTTAATATTCATTATTCTACCAATATAGCCTTATATAGGCCATTCCAGGACATATATCAAAACATCTAGACATCCCTAGATTGTTTTCTTGGTGCAAGTTTCTATAGGATCCATATTGAACCAATTTTGATCCCAACAGGGCAAAAGGTAAAATTGTTGCCAGGATATAATATACACCGATGAGCCATTACATTATGACCACCCTGCTAATAACATGTAGGACCACCTTTAGCCCTCAAAACTGCTAGCACCCGCCGTGACATTTATTCCACAAGGAGCTGATAGGCAGTCTGAGGTATCAGGTACCAAGCGCTCACCAACTGGTCCTGCAATTCCCTCTCATTGCGAGGGGGTAGCGTGGCAGCTCGTACTTGATTTTCCAAGTAGGACCACAAATGCTCTATTGGATTAAGGTCAGGTGAATTCTGGGGTCAAGGTGTATAAGTTTCGGTGATGGAAATGTAAGACGTCAAATGAAACAATATGGCAATGAAACATCCTCTTTAATAGTAAAAGATAACAAACCATCAAGAAACTCACAAACTCCAATTAACAGGTTATCCGTTAAAAACATTTAAAAGTTTTTATTAAAAGAACAATTACAACTTAAACTTTGGATTGTAAGCATCTCATACTGCAGGTGGGCGTCACCGGGTAGAAACGGAATATCGGTGCGATGTTTCGGACGCTGCACAGCAACCCTCTCGAAGGTCTGGTCTGGTCTTGTTGGTTGTTCGGGGTGCCCGAGGCCGGTACGGCTATTTACCCTTTCATCGTGAGATGGGACCCTTGAGGTGTTTCCTTGAGGTCCTGGTTATCTAAAATTTAAAGTAGAGAATTAGTAATGAGTAAATTTCTCATGTAAAATCACATAGAGTGATACATGTTGTAAATACATACATAATATACAATAAAATACAAGTGCATAAAATACAATAAAATAGTACATAAAAATAAAAAGTAAGATAAATAACTAATAAAAATTTAACTTCTAATGAGAAGTTTGTCTAAAATTGTACGCCCCTGGTACAATATTTCCTCTTTCTTCTCATCTATTTCATTCTCTCTAACCATACAGGTTCATTCATTCTATCTCTTATTGCCCCTATAAGCAAATCATAATGATTTTGTCAGCGCCTCATATTGTTTTTCCAAGTTGGATTTGTCATATATATTATAGTGCGAATTATACATTAATATATATATATCAATTATTAGTGCCAATGTAAAATTTTTACTTCTAGAAAGAAGTTTGTCAAAGTTGTACATCTCCTGTACACAATATCTACATTTCACTTCATACGTTTTATTCTTTCATTATTTACAGTGTTCATTCGTTCTATATCTTTTGCCCCATTACAAAGCATTGTCTGCATATTAAGCAAATCAAAAAGATTTTGTCAAAGTATATATAATATTTACAATATTTACATGTCATGTCCGAGTTAAATTTCCATTCTTAGTAAATTGATAGTGCCATAAATAATGACATTGAGTTTATCTCACATGGTCAGAATTGCATCACTTGTAAAAAAGTGTGCAATTGGCCTCAGGGAAGCGTCTTCTGCTAAATTTTCGAACTCGAAAGTAGAGTCGAAATTTGCTGCATTGCAGTCTAAAGCCTTTATAAAAAAGTTTCAATTTAGTTTGCTAAAGTGATGTTCGAAACTGTCCAACTCTAGGTCCGTGTGAATATCTACGTTTCTTTGATACCACTCTGCGCCTGTTAGTTTTCTCAAGATCTTGTTCCACGTCACTGTGAGTTTCCCAAGATCACGTTCTGATACATTACATCGTGCTGGCGAGGCATAGGTCATGATTGGTCTTATCATGGAGATGTACAGTAGCCTCTTCAGTTTCAAGCTCAATTTTTCACTGTACATGATGGATTGCAGTTTTAATGCTGCAGCATTGGCTTTATTTTTAACATTTTTCACATGATCCGAGCAAGTCAGTCTGTTGTTAATGACTAGACCTAAGTAGGTGGCTTTATTTACCCTTGGTATCACTTGATTAAAAAGTACTTGGTCATTATGCTCTCTAATTGATTTCCTGTTCTTCTGGATAATCAATATTTGGGACTTTTGAGCATTTATCTCGAATCTTCATTCTAAACACCATTCTTCGTAGTCATAAATTTTTTTTGCAGTTTCTCTATTGCTATGTTCGGGTTACTAGATTTCACAATGACACCTGTGTCATCTGCATAGAATGCAGTTAGACTGTTCCAATCGCCCCTATCGATTGGGAAATCGTGTGTAAATAGCATCTCTCGAAGGCAAACTGTCATATCCTTAAGTACTGGACATCAGTCTCTTTACTCCCTGCCTTGGCCGCCGGTTGTGCTCCTCCGCCGATATTCATCCGTGCAAGAACTATTCCGGTTCGTCCTCCTACCTTCGGTCTTCGATCCAATACTCGATCCTTCTACCTCGGCTCTTCAAGCTATCTCAGCTGTCGCAACCAACAGCTTGTACACAAGGCATGATTTGAAAGTTATTGGAATGTTCCTTGAGAATTCGACCCTTATGACATGGTGCATCATCCTGTTTGTAAACACCATCCCCCGCAGGAAAAACTGTTGCCATGAATGGGTGAACCTGGTGTGCAACTATGTTCAAGGAGCTTACAGACGTCAGGGATTGTTCTATAAGGATTATGGGTTCTAATGTGCCCATGAAAACATTGTTCCTGGGCGAGAAACCACGAAAACCTGGGCGAGCCCATTGTTATAGATGGAGGGTGGTCATAATGTAATGGCTCTTCGTTGTATATCTAAAATATACGAAAAAACAATCATGAAAAATTTCCATTTCTAGTATCAAACTGAACCACACATTTAGCAAAATATCAAACTGAAAAGTAAATTTAACCACTTAAATAATGTTTATGCCATGCTCGAAGATTTCGTGATAAAATTAGCAAATTTTACCACATTTACTACCAAAGCTCATGGTAATAAAAACACAAAAAGCAATTACCAAAGCGCTTAGGTAAAAACTACCGTTTTTTTGGAGCTCTAATAGAGCCAAAAACAAAGAAAATAAATTTCCCCATATTCTAATAGTTTTAACCTTACTAATTTCGCTTAGGATTCACAAATTCAGTATTAAAAAGAAAGGTAATTAGCATGATAAAAAATTGCTTGAAAATATGTCATAATCCTTGTAGTCCTTGTAGAATTGTTAAAGAGATGTTTGTTGTTAAATAATTGAATTCGAAAAATACATAGATTATTGTGATAAATAATATATTTTTGTCTACGTTAATTAATATTGAATTGATTGATAATTTTAGCCTCATTTAAATACTCAGAATCACTTGTTTCCCGTAATATCAAATGAAAATTTCATGTAGCAAATAAGGTTGTGTAAGCAAAATATTCTAAAACTAATTTTTGTCATACATAAATAATGAAGCTGTAAGAAAACTGAAAATTCCATATCATAGTGTAAATAAAATATGCTTAAAGTGAAGTTTATCAATATATTCCATAAAAATTTGATGACTTTTTCTCCATCTAAATTGAAAACACATCTGCTGAAGACTTCATTAACATTTTACAATAGGGGAATGTTGCCATAACAACGCATAGGTATTTCGATAACAAAGACTTTTAAAAATTATGATGTTTATTGCCTGGCAAAAAACGAATATAGAATTATTTGTTAAGGACAAATTAATGGAAAAGAACACGCGTTGAAATTATAGTTTTATAGGATATAGATATAAAATAAACGCGTAAGTACTTTTAAAACATCGTTTTTTAAAGGAAAGTACAAACTTTTAGATAAATTTGTAATTTATGAATATTTATAACATTACGTTGGTAAAACAAATTAATAGTAATTGTCTGATGAAATCCAATTATGCAAAAGAAATATTTAGGTAATGCAAATAAAAGAAAATATTTCTGCAAAACAATTGCCTATAAAATATGCATGGATAAAGTAGAAAAAAACGCAATTAAGTTTTCTAATAAGAGTAATTTTTTTAAAATTAAAGGGGTTCGAAATAATAAATAAGATGCCTATTTTAACATATGGCACTTATTTAATGAAATACCTTTTGTTTATAATGCGTTTTATTTTTGGATGTATTTCGTTTAGGAAATGCATTTTACTTTGGATAAGCAAACGTATTAGTGTCCATTTACTAATCTTCTCATAACCGAAGCATCGCAAAAATTGTAATTGAAATATGTGAACTTATATTTAGCATGAGTTTTTATATAATAATATGTAATTTTATTTGATGTATCTAAACCAAAACTATCGGAATTGGATTTAGAGCAATCAATTCTCAATTACCATGAATAGACATGTTGAATACCAATTGTTATCTTGAATAGATTTCAAAACAAATGTATATGTGCTTCCAGAATGATGTCCCGTTAAATTAGGAATGTAATGCTTCCAATTTTTTGACAAAGTCCTGTTCTGGAGCCCAGTTTAATTTAAACCCAAAAAAGCAAACATGTATTACCTTAACGGTGTTGTTTAATAATGATGTCTTGGTCTTAACGCTTACTTGGAGTTCCGAAGTGAATTAGTGTGCAAGCTTAACTATGGACTCGTCGGAGAGAATTTTAGAGATCTACTGTGATGATGTTAATATTGTTAGTTCTCTATTTCTGGTGACAGAGATTTACCATGAGCGGAGCACATCGAACAGGCAAGCGAGCATGTAGACCAATATTTCCCAAACATCTGCACATGGTTTACTTTGAAACTGTAGTATCTTCAACTGTAGGTAGCTAAGGAGACAGGACCTGTGACAGTTATTGCCAAGAACAGTTTTTCATTTGGAGTTGTAATTAGAGGGTTGTACTGTAGCGTCTACAGTAATATATAACGTCTTCCGTTATCTTGGAAGCGTTGCTAGAACCTAGAGATGACATTTTAAGCAATTCCAAGTATTTCGGATACTTCCATCTGAATACGCTCACCTTTCAGAGGATCGGTAATGTGGTTCTATTTGAAACTACTATATATATATATATATA
>NC_092208.1:29037125-29068898 GCF_043381705.1 Parasteatoda tepidariorum | reverse complement strand
ACTGTGCCGCGGCACTTTTGTGTGCCGCTAAATTCTTAAAATGTGCCGCCAAATAAAAGAAATGATACAATAAAAATTATAATGCTTTTTTTTATTATGAGTGAAGTTTAAATTAAAGAAAAGTGTATATATATATATAGATATATATGTATGCTTAACTTTTTTAATGATTTAAAATTAATACAAATAATGGATGACTTTCAGAAAAATAAGCCTTCGATGGTAATTCTATGCTAATAAAATATGAGTTAAAATTCTTTACTTAAAACTCTAAGCTTGTAATTTATTTTGAAAATAAATCCTCTTTTACAAGAAATTGAAAAAAATAAAAAGTTTTACGTCTTTCAAGCAAATACACCACAAAAAATGTCATCTAGACATTAAGCGTTAAAATTATTTTTTTATTCGCTAAAATAAAATCGTCTCTAAATTATAAATGAGATCTGTACATGTAATCCATCTCCATTTTATCTGAAATAATCTTCTGGTTTATTTCTTTCGATTATTCTCTTTCTTACAGTAACTATCCACCTGACAATATCCATTCAAAAAATCTTCGTACGAACGATCCAAAGCTTATTCAGCACTAAAATCATCAAGTTGCAATTTCTTTTGCACGTAATGCGATGGAAAAAAATCACGTGATAGAATTTCATCTCTTTAGAATATTTCGATTATCGATGCTATCTTAAAGTTGGAATTCACTTTAGATTTCTTCTCCTAGCAGAAGCAGTTTAATCAGTTCTGAAGTTGCAGATTTAGATACTTTTACAGCTTTGGAATTGTTAAGGATGTTTAATTGGACTGGAAGGTTGAACCGGGGTCATTAAAGTTGTTTCCAATATAAACTAGACCATATGGCTTCTTTTTTTGCCGTACCTATTATGCTTTATTACATAATTCCAATATTTTTAGAGAAAGAGTTTTCAATAAACCATGAAAAGTAAAACAAATCATTGTTAATTTTATTGCTTAGTTTTTACCTCTAGTAAAAAGAATTATTAATTTTTTTATTATGTAACTTGAATCACTAACATCCATTATATATAATTTCATTTCCATCGCATGATTCTGGAATATTGTGAATTTTGTAATATTATGATTCATTATTAATAAGCAATTAGGTAATGAAGCATGTACATGATATTTTCGAATCTTAAACTTTTGTTTTGCATTTTTTTAATAATTATTAATAATTATATTTTTTAGCTTGATTCACATTCTTGGTATTCTCCTTACAAAATTTAATCCTTTTGACAAAGTTGACAGAATATCTAATATTATACATTAACTAGCAAAACTCTTAATTTTACTTACTCTAAATCTATTTTTTACTTTACAGTGACTACAAGTTATTTATGTACTTATGTGCATAAATAACTTTCAGTCGCAGAATGTAGGAGTTATTTATGTACGTGCGTATGACACAATTGAATTGTGTTTTTAGTTGAAACTAACTGAAGACCCATTTTTTCCGTACTGTGCAAAAAATTTAAGCATTCAATATATATGTACTGAACAAAGCTATGAAATCTCGCACGTAACTGACAGACATATGCCAATAGAAAAAATAAAGCTAAAATGATTTTTTTTCCAAATGTATTATTATATTTTGCATTTACAGGTGGTTAACGCTATTAGATTAAGTAAAACACGTTTTTAGTTTGTCATCCCATAAAAATAGCAATTAACTGTATTCATAATTATTTGCGTTGATGCTGCTTCTTGAGGTCCACTCATAATGGTTAAATTTTACCACAATCACGCAAATAACATCATTTCACAATATTTATATCAATGCTTCTCAGTATTTATGCAGTTCTAATGTGTGCATTGCTTACTTTTTTATTACTGTTAGTTCTTATTACAAAATTTAACTAAGCATGATTGGCATTAATTATGGTTTTCTGATTTTTTATTCCTTTCTTATATAGAATACTTTACTTCTCTTACTTTTCTCTTACTTCTTATACTTTACTTCTTATACTTTTCTTACACTTTGTTTTTAATGAAGCTTACTTTTAATTTCAATTAGTAAGAGAGATACACACGCAGATAGACGAACTCTTCATTTTAATAACATATATTATCGTCTGGTTGTTACATAAAATATTTTTTCTTCACTGTAACTATTGACCTGATATTATTGTTTTTTTTTTTAAAAAAACTTCCTTATGCTTCATTATACACTGAACTCTTATTTATTTGTCAGGTTCTATAAAATCTTCAATATTTTCAATCGCATGAGAGGCAATGAAAGAGCAATGAATCTTCGTTCTTGAAATATATTCCACCAGAATATTTTGATCATCGATATTATTTCAAATTATAAATTCGCATTAGTTTTCTTCTCCAGGCAGAGATGGCCCAATCGTTTTCAAAGCCACAAATGTTGCCTTTCGCTACCTCATGGGAATTGTTAAAGCAGTTTTATTGCAATGATTGCGATACGGACTAGACCATCTGACTTAGCCTCACTTTCCAGTAGTTCGAATCCCCTCAAGTTCCATTAGTTGATGAAATATTCCTTTTGTTTTATCTGACGACAATTATCAAAGGAATTATACATTATAGAGAGTCTCCTGAGAACACGATAAAGATTGTATTAATCGAGAAATATTTAAAGCAGAAGACACATTTGTGAAGCCCGGACTAGATGGGATATGGAGAAATAAATGTTTCAATTAATTGATTCGATCTTTGATTTTTCTGATATAACGTTAAACTTAATTAAGTTGATTAAATATAACTGCCAGAAGAATTGATATTTTATTTATTCATTAAATGTTGGTAAAGCAAGTATAATTTTATTGCAAAGTGTTAATTTATAAAATGAATGAATAAATATCATCATTAAAAAATTGAACGATAACTAGTGCCTCGTGTGAAAGTTTATCAGTTGCAAATTAAAGATGAAATAAAAGATGGTGATAAAAATAATGAAATAAATACATTCTTTTAATTTAATATAAAAATAAACAATTTAATAAATAAAGCACATGATAAGTTTACTCATTCTTTTTCGTAAAATATCTAATTAAAATAGGGAACAATAAAATCTAAAAGCAAGCATTCTCATCAACAGTTAATGATAACGAATGCTTAATGTTATTAACAAAGTTTATTTTAAATATCTACCTAAAGCTATGAAAGACTGGGAACTTTGTTTACTTAAAAATTGAAGAGTAGCACTTGAATATGTAAATATGTTTTTCAAAAAGACGTTACTAAGATTGTTTGTTAAACAAGCACGTTCGCATAAAAGAGGCAATAAGTTAATTTTAAATGAATTTAGTGTACTATATATTAAAAAATATCAGATGCTTAGAGTAATTTTGTCTCTAAAATAAAGATCTGACTGTAAAATATAATAATCACAAATCATAATTCACAGAATAAAAACACATAATTTTATTATTTGAGGAGTTTTCGTCACTAAAATATTTAATTAAAGACACCCAAAAAAAGTTCTGGTTCAAGTACCGAAATGTAATTTCATTTCTGATATAAAAAACTGTAAATTCAGTTGATAAAAGTGAAATAAAAGGTTTTTGAACTATTTATTTGGTTAATTTCTCGTACAATCAGTAACAGTTCTGGTTCTCAAAGTTTTAGTTCTTATTAACACACAATTAATAAGAAAATAAAAAAAATTGAAAAGTAAATTTAACCGAATAAATTGGCTCTATGTCATGATTAATGACGAAATTACCAAATTTTTCCTTATATACCAATTTTTGTCACAAATTATAAAAAAAAAGTATTTCCTTTTAATCTTACCGAAAACATTACCAAAATGATTCCGCAAAAAATACCGATCTATTTGATGTGCCTATAGGTAAAGAAACACAGCAAAATTTACAATGCTCTGATAGCTTTTACTATATATTTTTTCAATGTATTTTCCCTCATTTTATTTTTATATTATATTTCAAATTATATTTTTTTAAAGAAATCTATTCTATATACTAAAGATATGTACTCATACTCTTTTATACCCTGTCTATAATTTAGTATTGATTTTCAGTAGCGTAGTGGTATAGTAGTAAACAGTAGTCTTACGAAATTTACCGAAAATGTATAACTTAGACTCAAAATTATATAATATTTGAAATTTTTGTCATTACAAACTCGCTTACTGTATTAAACTTCTTATAACTAATTTAAATTAAATTACAAATTCAAAGAGTCAAGTCTGAATATTTCACTGCATGCTTAAACATTGAAAAAATTAACTTAATTAAAAATTATACGTAAATTAATTATACAACTAATTTTTGAAGGACATCAAAATGTCAGAAAAAAATTATGCCGATTAAAACATTATAATATTTTAAGATAAGCACTAAAATTCAATTATAAATAGAGAACGAAAGTTACTTATTTTGTAACATTACTTTTCGTTTTTATCACTTCAATTAAATTATGTTTCATTTAATTGCATAAACAATGGTATAAACAAGTTTTTGTAAAATATAAATGATATAAACAAGTTTTTTCAGAATTTTTCGTTGACATTAGCCAAAATAGATTTATTGCTCTGCGCTAGCAATGGCCTTGCTGTCGGAGTAACTTTATTTTATCTTTACTATTCTTCAAAAATTTTCAAATTGGTTAAAATCTGGTGATTTAGCTGACCACGAAAACACTAGTTTATTGTTTCCGCAAACAAATTTTCTGTTGACCGAATTGTGTAGTGCTGAATATCTTCATAAATGAATTTACTTTTTAATAGATGGTGCATGCCCTTTCAGATCTAGTTGCATGCCATCAAATAGCTCTTCAGAAATTCTTTATTAAATGCCTCGAGTTTCATCACCAAACTCGTACACCTTGTTTGCTATAAGATGCCCAAAGCATAATTTTACTTTCAAATGACGTTTTATTATTATCCTCCAAATCCCATATCAATCTTGATTTGCAAAATCTCATTCTTGCAAGTTATTGTCTTACAGTCATACGGGGAAATAATTATTTCTCCACTGGCTAATAAGCCTCAAAAATGGAACATGAAAATTTATTTCGCACATGAGAATCACTCACTAGTATGGTGGGTATAGTTTTTACCTAACACGGCTTAGTTCACGGTTCGATTCCCCGAGCTTAGGACTGGATGCTTCACTTTCTTCAATCGTTTCTTAGTAGTTCGTATGTCATCATAAAGTAATATCTTCGACGGCGGTTTAAAAGCCGAAATAAAGTCTAGGTATTGTCAGGTGTTAGAGAAGCAGGGAGCTGCCGTAATCTGCCATCCGATCAAAATTTTATTTTGGTTTATTTTTATTTTATAACAGCAAACTTATTTTATGACCCAATTTAATGGGCTTACGACTACTAATGTTAAACTCCGTAGCCTTTTGAACCCAATCCAGAAGACAAGAGAACTCTTGGATCAAGTATTGGAAGAAATTTGTTTTCGCGGAGGACTTTTTGTTGGAACTTACCCGCATTTGCCTTACAGTTAGAGGAAAACCATGTAAACCTCTCAAGGTTAGCCAGCGGCAAGGAATCATGATCCGTCTACGACTGAGAATATTTTTAAGTCCGCACTGTGGTCGGTGTAATCAGGAAGCGGAATTCGTATCAGCCAGCTTTCACTGGGATTCGAACCCGATTCATCTCATTGGAAGACGGTACAAATTGTAGTAAAACAGTGCATGCATCTACCAGTATTGTCTTCAGAGCGCCATTAAAAAGGAATCTCAGATTTTCTCCATTAGCTGAGTAGCCCATTAGCTCATATTAGAAACCATGACAATGTAGTTTCCAGTATGATGTTAGCAAGCAAATCATATATGAGACCAGCTTTTAAAAATATTTTATATAAATACTACATTTAAATTCCTCCGATTTGTTTCGTTCTTAAATTAGCGTAGCTTTGCGTCTCTCTAATAATTTGAATATCTTTGTGTTAAGATTTGTGGATTTAATACTACGAATGATAACGTCACAAGAAAATCGATCTTCGCATAGGAAATGTGTTTATAGGTTAGGAAGTGAAGAAGTTAAAGTAAATGTTTAAGAATACATTAATCGGACTCACATATCTGCAATAATAAATCACGAGTAAGAGATTCAAGACAGCCAATGTCACAAAAATGGCAAACATCCATTGTGTTGATGTATCGTTAAATGTCAAATTCCTCGGTGAAGAATCATTTTTATCTTATAGCTTAAAATTTCTGATATCAAGATTTGATGAATGAAGTGCATTGTATATTCATACAAAAGAATTTTAAATATCATTTATATCCAAAATTAATTTTATAAAAACTTATTTTAAAAGAAGAAATTGTGTACGTAAACAGATAAAAAGAACAATTGCGTAAGTGGAGTTTAGTAAGGAAAGCAATTATTTTATAGTGAAAAAACACAAAATTTAAAGAGATTTCAGTAGTATGTATTTAGGATTATTATTTTTTTCTAAAATAATTAAAATATATTTCAGTGAAAATATTTAAAAATTATATTAAATGCATAAAACGAACAAATTCATTACTACTTCATTACCTAAAATATTTTTAAGATTAACATTTCTGTGTCGAAATTAATGCAATGCTTACGTAGCTTAAGTTATTTAAATCAAATTAAACTTTATATTTATCAAACTTATTTGTTTCCATGAGAAATATCAAAAGGTAATTCTATGGTTTTTTCGTCACGTGACACTGCAAAATAATTAATAGTTCTGTCAAAACAATTTTTGTAAGTATGCATCTATATTCCCAAATCAGACTAGTACGAAAGCAGATTATATACAAAAAATTTTATCCATATTCATAAAAAATTTAAAAAAAAAAATAGTAATAAAATTCCTAATTGTACAGAGTGCAAAAATACGACTTTTGAATTTCAATTTCTGACGGACTTTTTGACCGATTACGCCCAAATATTATATTTTGCTTTATAAAACTTCATTCGTAAAAATATGTACTTTACAATTAAATTTTTTCTCAAGTATTAATAAATAGTAAAGAAAGAAAAAAAATTAAAATTTACGAGCGAAGCAAAAAAAAAACGAATTTCATAATTATGTGCTAAACATTTTTAATTTTCCTTAAAACAGTTCTCAAGATTTAGCGAAATAAGCAAAAAAAAGAAACAAAAAAACAATCGGAGCATCAAAACTTTGAGCCCCTCTCCTGACCAAAGTATTGGGACCTTGCTTTCCAGATTACGGCTATTTCCTATATTTTGTGGTCAAAAATCCAAATCAATTTAAAAAGGTATGTTTATTCAGAGAAAATACGTTCTTGTGACTGCTTTCATAATTCAAAATATTGTCAGTACTTATTATTTTGCATATTTCAGGTCATCCCTTCAAACCATTGAGATTGAGTCCTATAGTTAGCGAAGATCTTATATTATTCAGTGTGATCAGCTTTTTTCCTTTTTCTTTTTTTACTTATTGTGCCTGTGCAGGAGATACACTCCATAAAACTAATGTGGCAGAAAAAAGGATTCCTTTTTTATCAAAACATGAAAATGTCTGTTCACTAAAATAGCATTTGTTTTATGACATGAAATATAAAAATAATAATTTAATTTACTGAAAACATTCGTTTCTTCCATTATTCGTTTTGATCGTGATGATCACTTAATCAAATGTTGATATTCATATAAATTATATAACAGCTGCATGTATTTATACATATTTGCAGTTGAAATGCATTTTTTTTAATTTTGTGACACTTAAAGACATCATTCAGTTTAAGTTCTTTTCGAATACGATTTTCTTTTGTCTGTAAAATATTGACAAATCTGGTGCTGCTAAACTAGGACGTCATACGTGACGTCACAACTCAAATATTTAAAGACCTTGAAAACCTAAGCTAGAGTGATTACAAATTCAGTAATCACATTTCGTGTTTAAGGAACGAATCCTCGCTGGAAGATTAAAGCTCAGAGTCGTCCAATTAGCTCTATATTCCTGCTTCATATTATGCAGTTTTGAGAAATAAGGATTCTACACTTTAATAAGTTTACGGAACTTCGATCAGCAGAATTTTGCGGTTGAAGACATTAAGGCTCTTCAAGACATGTAACTTTCAACGCTTAAACTTGGTATGCACCATTTGTAATGCAGCGAAATTCCACGGTAATTGAAAACTCCCTCTGAGATTGATAATATGCTAAGGGTATCGTCAATAAATCAATTACAATAACTAACTAGAGTTATGATGGATGGAAAGTGGAATTACTTCGAAACATTAGTTTTGGTATCATTACTTCGTACGTTTGCACTTTCCCTGAGTGAGTTATGGAGTTTAATGTAAAAGAATGATCATTATTTTTTTTAATGGACACTGGTATCAATTTCGATAAATTTACTCCCGCAATCGATTTTTATGATGTGAGTTAGAGATGATATTTTGGTTTGCGTGTGTGTCATTTTTTTCCGTTTATATAATTTAATTACTTCACTTTGAAAATAGATTACGAACCCATGAAATAAATTGATAGATACAATTTATAAGAAGCGTGGTTGATATATGTTACTTTTTAACAGATTTTGCAACCAGACTTTTTTCTGAAATATTATTATTGAAAAAAATGCCAGCCATTGACTATTATGTCATTAGACTTCTAGCTCTCCGGTATTTTTTAATAGTGCAGTCAAAGTCTTTTAGTACAGAGCACGTGTCCAAATCCGCAGCTGTCATGGCTTGTCCGGAGCTACATAAAAGACAATCTGATGAAGTAGTCAGCTGGAAGCGAAATAAATGAGAACGTTTTTCAGAAATATTAAGCTGATTGTTCGTTATCGCTGTGATTAGTAAACTTTGTAAGTAAAACCAGAACCACGTAGGGAGGGAAATTTTTAATACATACACAAGGAGGTTATGTCCCCTGCTCACTACCTCTCACCAAATCCGATGATTGCGACGTAACAATTGTTGTTTCTTGCGTAAAACAGCCTTTTTTTATGAACGTTGAAATTATTCACTTAATTATGTGTACTAAGAAAATTGTTTGCTTTCGCTTGCTCCCCCACTAGCAAAGTCCGACATTTCCATTATGATCCAACTATCATTAAGATCTATTAGTAAACATATTAACTGCTTATAAGTAATATTTTAAAAAAGTAATATAAGTATAAATTAGTAATATTTTTTAGATAACGTTACAAAGTAGAAGTATGTTGTTATAACAAATTTGGTGATTTCACAACAGTTATTTATTATTTCAGCTTGTTAAACGGACGGCCATATTTAATAAAATGTTTGCACGCAGTTGTGCATGAAGCTGATCATTAAGTTCTAAATAATTTAATGAGTCTCTTTAACTATAATCCATAACAGTAAAGAAATGTAATTTGAACAAAAAATAATAATTGTAAAAATGTTATAAAATTAGAGACCAATTTAAATAAATTTATAATGAAATATTCCGTAGAATTGCAATGTAATAATAATACGAAATTAACAAATAAAAGAAAAATTAAAATTTCTTTTTTTAAGATTTCAACTCTTAATTTAGAGAACAATCAATATCTAAAACGTAAAAAAAGCAGTAAATATATAAATTAGGGATACAAAAATATTTCCGAATGGAAATGTTCTTGTAATAAATACCTTTGTGAACCATTTACCTTTAGGAAAATAAATACCTTTGCGATTTTTATTAATTTCACTATACCAATCATAAATCGAAGTAGTTGAACAATAAAGTGAAACTTAGTATTCGATAGAAATATTTTTATCTATATTTAAGTAAAGATTATTGACCCAAAGGTATTTTATTTTAATTTGGATGAATGTAGGCTATTTGTTTTATTTTGTTTCCTACATAATTTCTGGCAGTTCTATATGTATTGGTTTTTAAATACATATAAGAGACAATTTTGAAATGTTTGACCAATTTCTGAAGTCATATAAGAGACAATTTCTGAGATTTTCATGCATTTATTGACAATATTCAAACACACAGCAAAGGATTTATATTAAATCTGTATTTCAACCTGTAACAAGCACGATAATTCAATATAGTGATAATATGTCACGATAAACATTTATGGTATGTAATAGTCAGAACATACCAGTAAATCTATTGATTTGTTTTTCCTAAAAAAAGTCATGGTTGAAATTCTGTCACTATAAGAAAAAAAAATATATTTTATACAATTATAATCAAAGGCTATAAGATTTTCTAATTTATTTACGTCATTAGTTTAATTATGTAAAAAATTTTGCTTGTCTTAAGGAATATTGATTTGACCAATTAAATATATTTGCAGTATAAAACATAATCTCATGTCATGTTCATTTAATGTGAATATTTTCCCTTTACTTTATCTGACACATTATCATTTTACCTGAAAAATTCAGATAAATGTTCACATTTTACGCTTTTTAAGCGACAAATTAATAGTCAGAGTGTCTCTTATAAAATTTATTTAGTAGACAAATTTTGATATGTTTTTCTTAATAAGTGACAGATGATTAATGAATACCCTGAGACATGTCATACATATCTTATGTGGCATATAATACTCGTGCCTGAAAACGTTCTGAGCATTTCATTCCAATTATTCAAATAGAGATTAAAGAAACAAGATTTAAAAAGGTTAATCAATACAATAGGATGCCTTACTAGCATATTTATAAGTTTTTTAACGTTTATAGGCATATAGCACTCTCATGATAGATAGCCATCAAATTTGTCAAATTGAATAGACAGTTATATTTCTGTCATATTACCCAGATGATTCTGTCAGTTGGCCAAATTTTCCGCAGTACTTTACACTGTAAAAACTTCCGCATCAAATTACGGTAAAAGTACTGACACTCTGTTTGCAGGATCCTTAAAATCCATTTTTACAGTAAAATTCAATTTTTCAGTAATACTTATATAATAGCAGTGATTTTGTAATTTACAGCGATTATAATCCTATGAAAATTACGGTACATCAGTTTTTTTTGTTCCCTAAAATTTTACGCAATTTGATCTGGAATTTTCCACATTGTATTGAAGTTGTTGAAATATTCCTTCGCCCAAGGAATTGTCAAGGTGAGGTATCAGGTTTCTAAATCTTCCTTGAAACACCTAAGAATTGGCTATGCCGAGAGTGGTTTTTATAATTTAACTTTTTTTACACCATCATAAAACACTTATCTGAAAGAGAATAAAAGTTTCCTGGTGTTAATTTGTTACTCTATACACTGATATATATCCACCAATGTTATTTATACTGACATCCAAAAAGCAAATTAGAAAGTGAATCTAGCCTTGATTAAACTGAGGAGATTGCATGATTTTAATCAAGTGGGGTCAAATAAATTGTTTACCAGTGATAAACTCCTTCAATGGAAACACATGCTCTGTTTTACAAAGTAAAATAATGACAAGGATTGATTGTGACTGTTAATTTGGTGCTAACTTTGTAAAATGAACTAAATTGGAAACATCACTCGACATTGATGTCCTGTAAGGAAATTCATAAACTAAAAATACTAAAATGACTCATCTGAATTTCTTGAGTATCTACTCTAGAAACCCTAAATATTAACTTGAAAATTTACACCAGACCTGTTTTTGACTACTGCCCCGAGGAAATGAGAAAATAGTTTGACTAGAGATTCAAAATAAAACTATGAGAGTCAGCACTAGAGATACTCTCTTCCTCAAATCCTGCCATGAAAGTAGTTTTAAAAGTGGCGAGCAATTCTTGAAATCGTTTGAATGATATTCAGAAATATCCATGACTGATTGGAAAATTTACATTTTTAGTTAACTTATCACACAAAACTTTCTTCCCTTACTCTTTAGAACTTAGATAAAATTACAACACTAATATCTTAGCACACAATTCTTTCTATAAATAAGCCGTTTGTAATTCCCACTTATAATATATTTGATGGTGCAATTGGTAAGAAGAATAAAACTCTACTTAATGCTTTAAAATCACATTACTCAAAGCAGTGGTACCCCTTTTATTTCTATGGGACCCTAAATAATCAACATTCTTTTGGCAGAACCCCGATTTTATAAATAAAGTTTATTACGGGTAATGTTAGCGTTATCACCTGTAAAAGACCACTTTCAATATATTTAATTAGATAAATGACCATTTTTTAACATTTTATCACAAATCTTAAATTAAGTCTTACGTCTGACAGTTAAATTTACATTCCTTATGCTACATCTAGTGTAGTTAAAAATTTGTTCTTGGTGTTCTTTCATAAGCTGAAAATTATTAAAAAAAGTAGAATTTTGATTTACTTCGAAACTTGAAAGAACTGGTATAAAAAGCGTTAAAAATGGCTATTAGGGAAAGATATTTTTTTGTTAAAGAATTTAATTATTTTATTTCGATTGGAAAACGCGATAAGAAATACTAATGCAATAACTTATAAATGTTTATTCTTTTCATAATTTGATCAAAATAGTGTTATTAAAAATATTAAATATATATTTTCACTTAAAAATGTCATTTCTTTTTTGTTGGCATTTTACATGAAATGATAAAGGCAGCCGAAAGATTAAATAACTTACGATTTATACGTTAAATCTAAATATAATTAGAAATTTCAAAGCAGATGTTATAAAAAGTATTAACTCGTAGAACTCTTTTAACTCTTGAACGGAGCCCTAGGGTTTCGCAGACACCATTTGGGAACCGCTCACTTAGAGACTATTCATATTTTGTAAGTTTTATCATATACTGTATAAGTCATTAATCAGTTTAAGAACCGTATTTTCTTTCAACAAAATTACATCGATCAAAAATTTTAGACAACTTGTACCAAAAAAATCAAGATGCTCGAGGAATGGGTATTTGGGATGCAATTAAATTAACAATTGCAATCTAATTATTTGGATATTTGTTAGTGTGGTGCCAATTTGTTTTAACCCCTTAATGATGGGTTAATTTTCAAGAAAACGGTCATAAAAGTGCCTGTTTTTTTGGCTTTTTTATTTGTATTACGTATTTAATTATTGCTGACATCTGGTTTAAAATAAACTATCTACAATTACCTTAAAAATATTCTGGTACATTTATCTGGTGTGCAAAATAAGAAATAAAATGTTTTCCTGGCAAGAGAAATTAATTAGTTTTATTCTTATTGGCGTGTGACTACTAAACACTCCAGCCAGTCATTATCACGGGAGCGAGAAATAGAGGGCGAGATCAGACCCCGTCATTTTCACGTTAGCGAGAAGGAAGGGGTTAAGGTTTCTATAGAAATTTTTGTGAACAAGCTATTTAATTTTTCGTCAATTTAAAATAAAAATTTGAAACAAAAATTATTACAAACTTCCCTTACTATTATTGCTTATTACTCACTTATTGATTGATGAATTACGTACTTATACTTACTAAATACTGCCTAATAAAATCTTCAATAATGGATGCATAGATCTTTCTCTAAGAAAAAACTGGTTTAGAAATCATTAATCGAATGCACAACAACAGCTTTAAAGAGCATATGCCAATTTTGATAAAGGTATGAAAAATCGAACCGCCATCAAACTCAAAATTTCACGAATGGAAATTTCTCATCTACAAAATCGAGAAGACGTAATATAGAATAGGAGTGGGAGGTAAATTCAGCGAATAATACGAATATCGAATACCGACGACCCAGCGATCAAATTGATTGAGTTTGGAACCGGATTCTGACAGTTCCTGATGTATGGATAGGAAAAAGCTAAAGTTAGAACAAAAAAGTTTTGGAGAAAAAAAAATAAAGGATAACCAATCTTATAGACCACATCTGCAATGCCATAAATGCAAGTGCTGAAGTATAGCAGTAAAACGTGAAAAAATATTTTAGTTCCTTATGATCTTTCGATTTTTTTCATTTCTTATGAGAAAAAGTGAGTATCTTTTTTTCTTTCATTTTGTAAAACATTTTAGAGCCTTACGATGAATGGGGAAATTGGAAAAGACTTGTTTCAAAAAAGGTTAGAGTTAGCTAAAAAAAGTGATGGATGTTGTCGGGAATGCAATTGCGCTTTGAATACGTGAATCTTTTATTTTTTCTTACAGTTAATATAGTAACCGGTGCTTTATGCGAAATATTGAATATGTTTCTCCTTAGAATTTTTCAAATCAGAAATTTTCAGAAAAGCTTATGAGTCGTTTTTTCATGAATTTTCTCTAAAGAAGTGCTTTAAATTTTTCCATTGTGCTTATTAAGTACATTTATACTTATCTGTATTTTTATTCTCCAACAATAATTCTATGTTTTCTCATGGAGTTTTCTACTAACTTTTTAAATGTATCAGAAGCTGTTATACCAATGGACACATTTTTTTGGTCTCAGTATATTTAGTTCATTTTAAAAAGCATTTTGTTAACTTTAAAAAAAATCTTGTTAAAATCGATTTTGTAATCAGCAATATATTATTTGCTGTATCAAAAAGCTTAGCATGTTAGCTAAAAGAATAAACTTTAAATTTAGAGCCAATTTATTTTTTCTCGAGGCTGTAAAAAATATTAGCATTTAATATAAAATATGTGCAATAAAAATATAAATAATGAAAAGGAAGGTAAAGAAAAAAAATTAACTCATCTCTGTCATTATCATGGATATGAATATAACCGACAAAGTAGGAAATCCCACATTGTGTACAACGCCGAAAGGCAGCCAGTAAAATTTGAAATGATGGAATCTTTCCTACATTGACTAAGCATTGAATCTAATGTCTAGTGACACTCGATTAAGGAAATACATATAATTACATTAAAACTTTAGTTATTTTGATAAAATTTACCAGTTTTGTCAAAAAAAGTTATACCTACCCCCGCGGTTTAGGTATAAATGTCAAAAACTTAACATTCATTTAAGTGAGGCTCATAATATTTCTACAGTCTGTGATCAACACAAAATTAGTGAAAGTCAAATGTCTTCGTCCAGTTTAGTTAGCAACTTTCTGAGAAAAACTATAACAAAAATAATTTTGGATCAAAATGACTCCCTCTACTGTTCTAGTTTTAAACTGTTTTTATTTTATTTTTTTCATATTTTCATTTTTATCAATTATTTTATATTCACTCTAAGTAACTACAACTTTAACTTCTATAATAGTTACTCTATTACGCTATTCATCAAGAGAGTAATGCATTTTAAAACGCGATATAAATCTTGATATTTTTGATGAAAATTGATATAAAATAAAAATTAATTTTTTTAGGAGAAAATCCAAAATCCGATCATAAATTCAAAACTATTAAACGTGTACCAATAGTACATATATTTTTTCTAGTGCACTACTTGTACACATATTTATTTCTAGCATACCCATTCCATACATTTTATATCTAATATACTACTTATACCTACTTTACCTGTATCGGTAGCTTTTAAACTTTTCCATTTATAGTTTCAACGAGACTTCTTATACGTAGAATTCAATTATATAGATTGAAAATACATACGCAATTCTACAATAACATATAAGTTGCTCTAGTTAACTGGTTTAATACAAATGTGTTTCTAATTTTCTTTATGCATATGTTACCGTTAAAGTATATGATGCATTTATTTCATAGAATACCTAGTTACTCCACGAAATAACTGATCGTATCCGTTAAAGTGTGTAATATGTTATTAGTTTGACACTTTAACTCGTTATTCTATGAAATAACTAGGTATTCTATAAATTAACTAATGAGAGACAGTTAAAGTGTAAAATAAACAATTTATCTAAAATGAAATAACTAGGTATTCTATAAATAAACTAATGATAGACAATTAAAATGAAAAAGAAGCAATTTATCCAATTTATGCAGCGTATAAATGGTATTTATGGAAACGTACCATAAAATCATTTGTTACAACAAGGATTACTAAAACGACACTTGGAATTACAAAGAACATTATTTCTAAAACAAAAAATTTTTTTGTTGACACACTGGGTTTTACACGAAAATTTTTTAAATCCCTGACCAGTACCTAAACTTTGAGCTGTAGCATATAGATTATTTTACACTTTAACGGGCTGCAGATCGTTATTCTATGAAATAACTAGTTAAACCATGAAATACAAGAGAGTTTAACACTTTAACGGACACGATCAGTTATTTCATGGAATAACTAGGTATTCTATAAAATAACGGATTTCATACTTTAACGGTAACACATACACATTTATTCATGAATTTACATCGACTGAACAGATTGAAAACAAGTATAATATTTAGTTATAGTTAATTTAGCGTTTGTCTACACATTTATTTCCACCCTACAGTTTGCCCATTTATTTAATGCATTTTTAGTTGCAATGAAATATTTAAGTAGTCGCAACTTTAGACTTTAATGAATAATGCAGAAGTAAATCATTGGTATTTTTCTTTAAAAAAAATTTTAAGTTTATATCTGCAATAAATTCTTTTCACAACAACCAAAGTTGTTTAAATGAAACCATTGCTTTTGAGTGTTTTCAAAGCTTTGAATAAATGAACATTAACTGGGACTAGGAACTCATAATAATGTGTTCCCAAATCTCTTCTTACACATAAAAGTTCTCCTGATATCACATTTTCTCGACCGCAATTTAAAGACTATTACAGCTGACAGAAGTCATTATTCATATGAATAATAAGCATGGATAGAAAATAACAGGAAGGGTGGAGTAAGAGTATATATTAAGAGTGCTCTTGAATTCAGAAACAGCAAAACACGCAATTTGCCTGTATTCAAGAAAGTTTTAAGAAAGTTTTTTTTTAGATTTTAGTGGCAGTTCATTAATGTTAAAGTAAATAATTTTATGGAAGGAAAGAAAAGAACATTTTTTTAAAATTTTTTTAGTCAGATTTCAATTTTACAGAATTCGTATTCAATTTCGCATTTTTGCACAATAAATCTTGGCATTATGATATCGAGTTTGAAAAAAAAAGTTTGATAAGTTATAAAAATAATGATAATATAGCTTCATTGTTTACTTTTTTTGTGTACATAAACTTGAATTCAAATTACTAGATTTATTTATTTGAGTTTTTTAATGATAAATTCAAAATATTAAACATTAAACTAGGGGAAAAAAGATTTTTATATCAAGAATATTATTTTTAAAATCTGATTTCTCAAATTATTCTACTCGGTTATTGCAAATATTCCTATTGTTTATACTTTTGCGTAAAATATACATAAGAAGTATATTAAGTATACGCCTCCTAAACATACATAATATACACTTCCGCTGACCAGCTAGTCTGCCTTTTTAAATAAATTCCAAAGTAATTTCAGATTTAAATTCGTATTTTCACAAAAATTTATATCAATTTAAAATCATACATATTAACTCATGCTACTCCAGTCAGAGTTTCTGCCTTTTAAATGTTAATTTTTTAAACAAAATTAAAAATCTAATTAAATCAATGGTACTTTTATTTGGTAATAAAATAAATTAGAAACTTTGATAGAATCAAACCATGCTCTTACTTGCTATTATTAATTATCTTCGTGAAAGCAATTATAATTTTCTCCTGCATTATGTTTGGTAGTTTTTTTTTTTTGCCAAAATGAAACGAGCTTTAACTTTTATAAATTTCTTCAAGTTAAAAGAATATGCAAATCTGACCAGTAAGTAATACATTTTGAAGAACAAAATTAAGTATTAAAAAAAATAATTAATTTTAATAGTAAGGTTGAAGACTTTGGACATCATTACCAAGTAAATGTGTATTTAGAAAAATAAAAGTTAAAATCATATTTTGGCATTTATATGAAATTTTCAGTTGATAGTTAAAATGGACTTCTGATTGCCAATCAAATTTATTAAACTTTTTAAAGTGCAAAGACAATATTTTTTTGGCTGTTAAAATTTTTTCTTTCCTTAATATTTAAAACCTGTATTTGAGACTTAACTGATGTAACCCTCAAATATGAGTACACGAGCATACAATTTCTGTACGTTTATTTCATCTAGTTGTTGTTGGTGCCCAATTTCTCTCAATTTAAGCTTGGATTAATTTGGTAGTCTTAATGATATTTCCCTTTAAAATATATTAATGAAAAATAGTGTTAAAAAATTAATTGTGTTTTAAAAATATGTCAAAAATAATTTTTTTTAACATATGACAACGAAAGTTTTAAGACAATAGAGTTTAATAAATTTAAACGTCCTGAAATTCAAGTCCCGTTTAACCAAATGAAATATATTTATGTTTCAAAACATTTGCGCCTGTCAAACATAATATTTCTTGAAATTTTGGTAACTTATATTACCTAAATATTTGTTTCCAGCACGCCTATTTTGTCATAAAATACTCAGTACAACAGCATTTAGGCTCCGTATTAAGTGCAGCATTTAAGCCATTAGCTTATCGAGTTTTAACTAGGGATTTAATTTTTTTCGAGAGTTTCGCCCAATCGAGATTGATTCACTGTGGCGTTAAGGCAAAATTAATCTTATTATTGATTATATGAATCAAAATGAATAATTTTTTTAGCTTCAACTCAGTTATAGTTATCTAAAAAAAGTAAATAATAAAAAAATAATTTTTTTTTTCAAATTAAAATTATTGTTACTCGCATATTTCAGAGCAAAATTTTTCATTACATGTAATATTAAAGTAAAATCTATAATAACTCTCATATTTCATAGTTTACCTATGTACGCGGAGAAAAATTATTGTGAGAACTACCACAATATGGTAAACTTTGCAGCGCTTTCACCCTTGGGAGCATCAAAACGCACGGTAATTTTTACCTAAGTGCTTTGATAATATTTTGGTAAAAATAAAAGTGAAATATAATTTTATGATATCTGGTAAAATTTGGTAATTTTAGTAAGATAACTCAAAACATGACATGAAATCCATTTATTTGTAAAAATGTTTTTGAGTTAATTATTTTTTACAAAACGTGTGGTAATGAGAACTGTTATTTTAAAAACCAGAGTTTCCAGTAAACAGTTACCATATGAACGGAAAAATTTCCAAATGAATGGTTCTAATGTACTATATTTTTTTTATTAACCAGAATTATGTTCCTTTTTTAATCAAGAACATCCTTATCACCAAAAACAGTATTTTCAATCGAATTTTTTCAGCTTGCATGTTTTATTAAAAATAATTGTAAAAATGCAGGTTTTTTTGGTTATAAGTGATTTTTAAATACAATAAAAAAACATGCTTTTAATTAAACTATAATGGAGACAATTTATACTCAAACATTGATACTCCTTTTTAAACAACTCAAGCGGAAGGAAGAAAAAAAACCGCTTTTTACTAGAAACAACCTTACAGAAGTGATGAATGGGTACGTTGATTAACATTAGCAGCAGACATTTGCTTCTTAAGATAATTTTAACCCATAGGGTTCATTAAGGCGACCAAAGAAAGCTAATTAGGGCTAATTTTCAAACTGCCTTAAGTAAAAAGAAATTTTTCCGAGAGATAAAAGAAAATAGATTCTGAGAAGAAGTAGGGAAGTTCTAATGTGCTCTCTTCGAATATCCAGTATCAGTTTAAAGCAGTTGCAATTTAAAAGAAGTGCTTTAATTAACTTACATTTCTTGGGACTTTAGAAGTGCTATCCAGGTATTAATAAGTGTTTAATTTAAATACTCTTTACTGTTTATTATGTTTAGTGGACAGAATGTTTTGAAATAAATATATACATATAAGACCATGTTTAATTAATTTACATTAATTAATAATTATCACTCCAAACTTTAAAACAGTTTAGGTATTTGCTTTTAAACATGCACTAGGAAAAAAATACACCCCAAACTGTCAGAATGTGGTAAAATTTACCGAAGCTCCGTGGTAATGATTTTTGTAAAATGAATAATAATATATGGTTTAATCATCTGTAATAAAATTTGGTTAGGTTTGAAACCTTAATCATGATAGCTTAGATTACTGTATGAAATTCATTTGGATGATTAAATTTACTTTTCTGTCCCCTATTTTTACTAAATATGCAGTAATAAAAACCATTATTTGTAAACCGGAACTTCCGGTAAAACTCTACCATATGAACAGAGAAATTGCTAGATTAATGCTTTAGACACCGTTGATTGTAAATAAAACAGGAAATTAAATATGTTATGTATGCTCAAAACCTATTTTTACTAAATATGCAGTAATAAGAACCATAATTTGAAAACCTGAACTTCCAGTAAAACACTACCATATGAACGGAGAAATTGCTAGATGAATGTCGTAAATACCGTTTATTGTAAATAAAACAGGGAAATTAAATAAGTTCTATATGTTCAAAAATGCCAAACTCTAAACTTTAAACGTGGTTTATTACTAACACTGGAAGACTAAAAACGTAAAAAAATTGAGAGAAGTATTGAAATTATGATGGAACTGGAGTTTGTTAAGAAAATCTTTTACTTAAAAAATAACTTTCAATCGAAAGTAAAAGTCTGCCTCTATAGTAACTCAGAAATAGCAACACCGATTTTGACCGGTGTTTTTTTATTCAGTATGCAAGTTTTCGTTGAATACGTTGTAAACACACGCCACTTTCTAGTAGTGTGAGGTTTGTGCGTAATATCGCAAAATACGAAAACATTGTTCAGTGCCATTGCTGCAGATTAAAATTATTTGAAAACTCTTTTGAGCTGCTTGATTGGTACAACGCTTTGAAAAATGCTCTAAATCTACTATGATCTGAAAGTTCCTAACGACATGTAAGAGATAAAAATGAAAATAATTCTCCATTTCTCAAAATTAGTTAGTACTTATTTATTGTCAGGAATCCTGACAGTACGATATTAATTCTCCTGATAATTAGATTTCTGTCCATTTTGAAATGTTGACTAGGTATTTGCTGAGATGGCAAGAAAATTATGTAATTAATAATCTAATCTATTTTTCATTTAACTTAATCTATATTTCATTTCATTCAAAATTTTTTTATGGTTAGTACATTTCTACACTGAGAAAAAAAATGTGGTCAAAACTACCAGGACATAAAAAAATTTACTGCTTTTCTTTCTCTATGAACAAAAATAATCTTAGTAATTTCTACTAAAGCACTTTGTTAACGATTTTAGTAAATTTTAATATAAAATATGGTTTTAAAAAAAGTGATGAAATCTCATAAATTAAGTATAAAATCCTAATTTTATCACGATGCCTTTGAGCATGACATAAAAAAAATTTATTTGGTTAGATTTATTTTTCAGTTTCATAATTTTTCAAAAACAATCGCGGTAATAAAAGCTATCGTTTTGTAAACCAGAATTTGTAGTAAACGGTTACCATATGTACTGAAAAACTACCAAATGAATGGCTTAATTACCGTATATTTTGGTTTCATGAACCAGATTTTTTTTTACTAGAAATTTCATTAACCATAGAGTACGATTGTTTTAAAAGTATTTATTTTTCATTCATGTTTATTAATACCAAATTAAATTGAATTTTTATAAAATTTATTTTGTATTCATTATCTTATAAGTATCAATGTTCCTACTTCAGTTTTTCATGCATGTTTCTTCGTTAAGTTGTAAAAAGTAATTTATTTACTTTGTTTTTACAGGTTTTTCAATTGTTTCTCTGATATATGCTGGTAAGTAATACGTTTGAGTTATTTTGACTTTTGATACGTTTGATACTTATAACTTTTAATTGATCCATGCTTTCAAATTTAGCTGACATAAACAGTCAATATCTCTGACTAAAGTACTCATTCTTATGCAATAAAACTACATTTAAGTGTCTACTTTATGAAGGGTAATTTCGGGTCTAACTGCTTTAGCTCGTATCATGATTCTGATTTTCATAAGGCATGGAAATAGAAAGATTGCTAACAATAGAAAAATTTAATTTTATGTAGGATTGTTTATATAGCTAATATCATTGCTTTTCTGTTCCATAAATTTAGTTCCCGTAAAAATTAATGAGAAAGAGTTGAATATTAGCAATAACTTTAAGAAAAATGTGTTGATTGATTACTTTAAACCTAGATATAATGTTTTGTAATTATTAATGTCAAAATGTATGTTTTTTTCACCGATATTTTAAAATAATGCTTAAAATTATGATTTTATGTACTCAACTCCTGTGGTCATATAAATTCATACATTTCTGTAATCCACGATTTTTAATTCTAAAATATTAGTAAATTTTGTACTTATTATTAAGTAATATATTAATAATTAAATTACGCTTCCAGTAATTTTAGGGTAAATAGCAAATATTTATGCATGCAGGATAGAAAGAGAATGCTTCATAGCATTATGATTTAGTTCTTTTATTAAAAGTTTTAATGTATTCTAATGAAACTTTCTATTTTTTAAATAAATTTAAGAAGACATAATGTATAATTTGTAAACGTAGAAACGCATTTTGATTCATTTTAATTATTTTTAGAATAAAAATTAAAAAGATTTGTTTTTCTTGAACAATTTTTTTGCATTAAAATATTTTTTTAATAAGTGAGAATTTTATCGAAGCTAATTTAATATTCCTAGCATCATTAAATAAGCTTCATAATTATTAAAAAAATATATGAACAGATGAATAAGTCTGCTCTTAAGAATCGTAATGAAATTCTGTGTTTCTAAATATAATAAATAAATGTATTATTTTGAAATTCGAGCTTTGAATAACTAATTAATCTATGTCTGAGATTTATATTAGCTAAGTCTCAAATGTGAGCATTCAGGGTTATCATTTATGCAAAATTAGTGCCCCTAGTTAGTGTTAACGCCTCATTTATAATATTCAAATTTTTTATTAATTTTGTAGTTTTTCTTACTTTTTCATTCTAATGAAAACAGTAATTTGAGGAGTGAAAGTTTGTATTAAAAAAGATGCTAAAAAATATAAACTATTATTTTTAATATTTGACAACAAAAAGTCTTACTATTAGAGTTTAATAAATTTAAACGTCTTGAAATTAAATTGCCATTTTGACGAATAAAAATAAGCACATTTGTGTTTAATATTACATGTTTACATTTGCACCAGTTTCTAGTTTTTCAAACATTCAAGCGCATTTAAAATTCATGTAAAAACGAGTGTTTTTTTTTCTATATTGGGAGCGAAAAACTATTTTCAGGAATTAAAAATATCATAAAATTAACTATTAGTATTCTGTAATTAATTATTAGCATTCTTATTCTGCAATGAAAAATTACAGTTATTAGTATTCTGTAATGAAAAAAGACTTGTCAATCGAAAAATGTGGTTGAACTACATGTCACCGTAAAGTGATGATTGTTTATAAACCAAGCTGTAATTATTTTCAAACTGTAGAACGAAATAAACAAGATTTTAATAGGCGCTTTTGTTTCACGAGATATAAGAGAACAACTGTATAAGAAATCTTTCGTTTTGATAAAATGTGAGAAATCATTGTTTTTCTCAGAAATGAATTCATAGTTTTACTAATCCATGTCTCAGCGAATCTTTATTTATACGAATGTATTTGAAATTTTTTTAAATTATAAATATGATCGTTGAAGTATGCAAAAAGTTTTGGCTTACTCAGTTCGATTGTTTTAAACACCATGCGCAAATTTAAGAATAATTTATTAAAGTGTATTAAAAATTAACAACAAACTTGTGAGTCATTTATCTAAGTTTAAATTTTTTTTCAATGATGATCTAACTAAATATTTTAAAAATAATTTGATAGTTGAAAAATCGGTAGATGAACAGATAATTGAGTATAATATGAAATAATTTGGTAACTTTGTTTTGTTATGTGTCGTTAAGAAAATCAAAGGATATTATAGTATAAATAAGAAAACTAGTTTAAATATATTGAATTTCTGTATTTAAATATGAAGTTGAAGACTAAATAAATTCATTTTTTAATTTTGATCCGACTTGAAGCTCTTTTTCTGTGATTGCTTGGCTGTGCCCATGTCCCCACAATACAACACCCACCATCAAAAACAAAAAAAAAAAACAAAAAAAGATAGGAGTTAGCCAGAAATAAGTTTAGTGGTTTTCAAGTTCATTAGCACATAAATAGATCTGAAAATAGAAAAACCACATCATATAATTAAAAAATTTGCTAATAAAAAGTGATTTCTTACGCTTTAGAGTTTAACGTCCCTACTGTTATAAAATACATATTTAAAAAGAGATTTAATTCTTCGAAAGTAGTAAGAATTATTGTAGAAAGACGATAACACAAAGCTGCCGCAATTTTAAAACAAACCACTTATAGCCGATATATCTGCAGTATCGGTGCTACCCTCAAATATACAAAAACGTATTTAAATATTATCATTTTTACTAACGAATGTTAATATTCAATTATTCTAATCAAAGATTCCTTGCAACACGTGTTTTAGTTTATTTCATATATTCGGCATTAAACAGCTTATCCAATTCTGAGTTTATGACTATTAATATTCGGCATCGTATCCTTGTAGTTTTGAATCCAACCCAGAAGACCAGGTAACTCCAAGATGAAGGTAGCTCCTTCGAATTTTTTGCTTGAACAGATCAGCATATCCGTTACATGGAGAAGAAAACCCAGAAAAACTCCCTCAGTTTTTTTCCGTCACCAAGAGGATTTTAACCCATGACCGTCTACCTCTTCCGATTTTTTGCAACAGCACTGTGGTCTATACGAGCTTGAAACGGAATTCGTATAAATAAGTCACTGTGATTCGGACCTGGATCGTCTGATTGGGAGACGAATGCTCTACCAAAGGAGCAACCAAGGCTCCATACAATTCATGCTTTTACAGAACTGTTAAAATTTTAGTTAAGTCTTCATAATGCTTTTTCTAGTGTAGGGGATGTATTTGGCTGTATAGAATTTCTCCTCCGGTAGAAAGAATGACAAATTGAAAAAAAAAATAATTGTTGAATAAACTTCTATATAAACACAGTAAAATGTATGGCAAAAATGTCGACAGATAATAGCACTTATAAAATACAATATTTACCCAAATTAAATTTCTAAAACCAAGGTGAACATCAGTTATACTTTAAATCATAAATTTATTTTATTTTAAAATGCATTTCCCTATCAATTGAATTAATCAATAAAATTCTTAAATCCCATTGCATAAAACCATTTATTCGGTAAAATTTACTTTACAGTTTTGTATAGTTTACTATGTATATGGTAATAAGAACTATAATTTTGAAAACCAGAAATTCCGGTATGTTGCCATATGAATGAAAAAATTATCAAACCAATGGTTTAAATACCGTGTATTTTCGTTTTATTAACCAGAATTATGTTGTTGTTTTTTTATATCAGAAATGTCATTATACCATACAGAACAGTAAATCTGACGGAATTTTCTTCTCCATGTTTAAAATGTCATAAGTAATATAATCTCGAATTCATTGAATTGGATTTTTATAGTGAGAAAATACTTTACACAAGGAGAAAAAAAAATTCTGGTAAAATTCCTGTAATGTATATGATATTTCTGGCAAAAAAATGAGATTCTGATTGATTAAACCAAAATTAACTATATTTAAACTTTATGATAATCTTCCTGTTCCTATGGTAATGGATCACCATGAATTCGGATTTTCAAAATTATATTTCATATACCACAACTTTAACAACCAATACAAAACTGAAAGCTAAATTTCACTGAATGAATAGTTTTCCATATCCACATAAAGTCAAAACCAAGGTATATTTTACTATATTCTGGTAGTTTTGGCCATAATTTCAAAGATTCAAACAATGTCGATACATATAATTACATCCAACATTACTCTTAAAGTTTTTATTAAAGTAAAACGAAAGGTAAGAGTAAAATAAAAGGTAGATTTTCTGCATGAAATCCAAAATAAAGAAACAATTACTCTGAATTAGTTTGCTGCTTAATTACACGCCCCATGCAGCTTCCGTAATTAAAACGAGATACTCCAGAAAAGGATGTTTTCTAAAAATAATATTACTTCTACCCTGAAACGATCAATATTTTGGCTGCTTTTAATTTATCATTACGATGAAAAATACTTTTTTTTACTTCTTATTTATATTCTTCTAATATTTTCTCAGTCATTTTCACCATACTGGTTTTCTTTTCCATCAATATTTATTAAGATGTTAATGCTATCTAGAATAAAGTGTTAAAATGTATTTTTTTCCTTTTTTTGTTATAGGGAATTTCTTTCCTTTTAGAAAGAATTTTTTTCTTGCTGTTTCCGTAATGATTAGAAACAAGAAATTTCAAAATACTTTTTTAATGAAATTGGTAAAAAAGGAAGTCAGATTTTTCTCTTAATGTTACACTAGTTTATTTGTTCATATTTTATTTTGTTTTTTTTTCTTTTGAAATGTTATTAACTTTATTTTAAATTTCTCGAATTTTTTGTACGCTATTTCAAAAAATTTTAAGCCTTAGGGCAGGAGAGAGTGCTAATCATTTTGAAACAATTTGACTTTTGTTTTGTTAAAATTTTTGAATAAGATGATTACGTGTCACAATAAAAATGAGGTATATAAGAGAAATATATCGTAATTACAATCTTTTTTTTTGAAAAAAAAATTCTTTAATTTCAGAGCCATTTTAATAAAAAAAAACAGAAAACATATATCTTAAATAACATAATTTTTTTTATTTTGCATTAAGGAATGCACTGAACTAATGCTTCCAATGATTATTTATGAATAGAAAGTAATAAAACATTTATAAATCATATGTTTTTTTTAAAATAAAATCGTGCAGTCATTTTTTATGAGTAACCAAAATAATACCCTTTTTATTAGAAACATCATTTCACTTAAGTGAAACCAACTAAACAAATTTGTTTTATGTCTAATAGGTAAATATATGCTTCCTAAGTGTGGTAATTTAAATAAAACGATGTGATACATACTTGCACAGTTGATAAAGTTTTAACTTTTAAGAGCGCTAAATAAAAGAAAATACTTACCTGTGAAACTATTTATTTAAAAATAGAACATGTAAATTTATGTTACTAATTCCAATAAGCTTTTTAAATTATTCTATCATTTATTTAATTTTTTAAAAGCATGTTTATTTATACCACACCATCGCAATGGGAAGAAAGAGATAACAGTTAATATCAATTCAACCTCTTCCTTCGGTTTTAAATCTGTTACATGCGAAGTTATTGCATAATAATACTAATAATAATTGATGATTAAGTTTTAGTAAATAATAAGCATATTACCAGAATAAAAACTTCATTAGTTTCAAAAATGTATAAATTGAAAATAACAATTGTCATGTTTGAAGCGTTCAGAAAAGTGGCGCCCAATATCAACACTTGCAGGCGTGAATTAAAAGAAGAAAAAAAGACACTTTTGAAGCATGCTAACTGTTATTTCCAATTAGTATATTTTTGAAACGAATGAAGGTTTTAATCTAGTAATATCTTATTTCTTCAGTATCTTGGTAATATTTATTTAAATAGTATACGTACTTTTCAAAACAATCATACGCAAAGAAATGAACGGATGTCATTACATTATAAATGTTTACGGATTATATAAAAATGAGATTGTATTGAGAAAATATATTTTGAAGTATTAAAGAAACTATTTTGCAGGGTCTTCAACCAATTCAAAAATTAAACATTAAAAAAAAATATTTAAATATTTCAGAAATATCATATCGCCTACTAAATACAATAAATCCTGTTTTACTACCTTAATATATTATAAAGCTTATTCAGAAAAATTTTGCATTATAATTAAAAATACACCTTATATAATTAATAAGCCAAGTAATAAAAACTTTGCAATTACAAATCTCATACAATAATAAAACACTTCATAAATAGTTTTTTAACCAAACTGAAAGTAAAAGAAAGAATAAAATAATCTTCAAAATTATTTTTCCTCTAGACAACAACCTTTCTTAGTTGGTTAATGAAAGACTCCGAGTTTGCAAGATAAAAGCAACACATTTTATCTGAATAGTTATCATTTGAGTCCAGTATAGAAAAGAACTCGTAAAGTCTGTCAAGAACATATGTTATGAAGGAGGTAACGATTTTTAAGAGCAGGCAAGAGTATGTCTTTTCATTTAACAGTTATTTATCTGGAAGGAAGACTTACTAAGGACTAAAAGAAATTTTAAGAATATTTTCACGTACCTTTACTTTACAATACTTGATGGCAAAAAGGCTTTCATCTCTTGTAAGCCTATTGCTGTCATCTGCATGCCATAAGTTATTGACTTATGTCTTTATTTCTTGTTTCTTAACTTCTAATTTCAAATGCTTTCTTATTATTTTTTCTTTTTTTACTTGGAGTTTAAAGACATATTAAAGCCCCGGTATTGCTTATTGGTATTTTTTGTAACGTTTTTAAACTTGCAAGTCGGAAGATATATTCTTGACTCCAATAAGCATTATTTAATAGCACAATATAGAAAGGTCACAGTTATAATTGCATTATGGAGTTAAATTGGGCATCATTGCAATCAAATCCCTCTTACGACAGTACCCCTTGGTTTGTAGCTGGGTAAAATTAAAATCACTAAAATGGGATCGAACCTCGATCCTTCACAATGGCAGCTTAGTGCTTAAGACAGCTGATATTTTCCTTTTTCATTACTGCTGTTCTGTCATTTATGTTAATGTATTTTATATAAAATATTTTTTTTAATATTTTAACAGTTTATTTAATTGGTATTTTTCAATTGTGAATACGTTATTATTCATTTCTATTAATATACCTATAAAATGCCAAAATGTCTCTAACGATGCATTTCTATAAAATGCATCTCTATCACATTGCGTCGTTATATCCTTCGTTAGCTAAGATAGTTGGTTCGTAAAAGAAGAATGAAAGCGTGCGAATAAGGGTGTGTAATGAGTTAAAAGAAAAGTATTAGTGAACGAATCCTTAAATCAACTAGTTAGCGGATAAGTCTATAACTTAAAAAGCGAATCAGTGAAAGGAGAAAGCTGTGAGAAAAATGAAAAATTAAATAAGGGAATCATTGTACAACTAAATAGTTGAATCAAATATTCAGATATTAGTGATTGTGACGATCTGTGAATCGAAGAATGAGTTAAATGTATGGATTATTTAGTAAATAAGTTAAATAATTTATAAACATATATTTATGCTGTTTTATTACCTTAACTACAGATAATTATAACAAAATATTCAAATTTAATTTGAATATTTTGGCACGGAAAACAAAACTATTAACTATTATTATCCTTTAACTACTCATTCACTCGATATGGAATCATTTTTAACATTAGAAATAAGTATATTTTAATTATGTATGCCAACTGAAAACAAACTCTAGGATAAGTGGTAAGATTATATTTATATATAATACAATGGGTTTGAAATTTCTTCTTACATTTTATTGAAATATAAAAGAAAATTTAATATACATTGACAAAAATGGAGTAGAAACAGATAAACTTACTTATTTATAAACCTTTGAGGTATTTAAGTTTCGAACAAGGAAAATTGCTTCCTGCAATAGATGTGTGAAAATCATAAATAAAATTTGATACAGCAATGATATTTTTTTAATTCAGGTATTCTAATTCGTCCATGTATTCCTTCTCTATAAATACTATATAACACAGTTGAACAAATGACTCACGCAGAGATAACGCATTATACATATAATTTGTTCAATCTGTATAGAGCAGGAGAAATGTCCTTCAGTTAGACCTTATATTTATATTCAAGTTATTCTTTTCTTTTTGCTTTTAGTGAAGTATAAGATCGCTAACTGAGTGGTAATATTTATTTTAAAAGCCACTTTGTGCAATTTATCTAGAGTCATCATATTTCAATGCTCGATAATTACATAAATTATTTTATCTTTAAAATTTTCTTTTTTTTTATCACGAATGTGAAAGGTTGTAATGCAACCTGTACTATTCTTCATAATGCAAAACCTCTTCTTCCAACGCTATAGGCAGATACTTAAGATTTTAAAAACTGTCATTGCATTTAGAGATAAACAATTATAGTTTATACATGAATAAACATTATCCAGTTCTTCGTAAAAAAGAAATGAAAAAAATTAATTGTATTTATGAAAATTATGTTTTAATCATCATGTAGACGTAAGAATACAAATTTTATACGAAAATATATGATTTTAATTATTAAACGTACATTATTATTAATTGTTGCTATTCTATCTAAATTTATTATTACATAATTATTATACTAATTAGTTCAAAGTGAAATCAAGCGAAATTGATTGCATTAAATAATTTTTAGGAATGTAAAGAAACAAAACTAGGACAAAAACTACTGAATTCTGTAGAATTATTATCATTGACATATGGCTGTTTTTTTCTTTTTGAATTCGTCCTTTATAGGAATCTAATACTGAATGCATTAGATATGATAACTCCCTAATAATAACTCATAAACTTATCCATAACTCCAAACCAGTTGCTAACCACTTTATCAGAGGAAAATAACTAATATGAGTTATTTGTGTGTGATATACTACATCGAAACATTCAAAACATAGAATTCTTTTAATAGTTATACATTATGCATTCCATATCTTTCATTAAATAAATAGCTTTGTTATCAAAATAAATGTTTTTAAAGAGGTAGTTAATCTTAACGAGGAAAAACTGTTCGTTGCTAATAGTTCATATGTAAAATTGCGATTTATATTACTCTCGAAGAGCAGGATTCAAAATGGACGTTTAATTTTCTTCAGTTTCCCCTTAAATATATCCTCGAATTTTAAATTTCAATTTCTTTTGAATACTTAAAAATGTCATTGACATTTTTTTAAAAATTTTGTTTCCAAACGTTACATGTTTTGGATAGTTTTGATTTTAACATGTTAATCACAAGTTTGAGAGGAATGTTCTTACAGTAACACATCAACAGTATTAGTAATTGTAAATATTTACTATCTTACTCACTGTTAAAGAGACTGTATTGGTCAGGAACAATACTTGCTAAATTTGAATTTGTAGCCATTAAATTTTAGAGACATTATATACTCCATGACGTAGTTCAATCATTATTATTAATATTTATATAAATTTATGAAGTCATAAAATTAATAAAGATATGCTATCTCAATCAATATCAAATTCGTACAGGTTTGTTACTGCAGCTTAGAAAATTGTGGATTTGAATAATTTAGGCACTGAAGTTCAAAGTAAAAGTATTTTTCCATGAAAAAAATAATTAAATCAAGTCTTCAAATAGACAAAAAATCATTAATTCAAACTTTTCCTTACTATTGAACATTAACGTGAGAGACAAATAGAAAACAGTTCTATACTTACGAGCAATGGAATTAGAATTTATTTTACTGTACTTTTAAAACTTTTATTTGCAATGAGACTATAATTATTGAAAATACCGTACTTTATTAAAATGTATTAATAGCTTCATCTATCATTTATATATTTTTTTAACTTTTCAAATTGAGTTATCTTGCACATTTTTTAAAGAAAAATTTTAAACCTACGCCTTTTGCCATTGTTTTTAAACTCCATATTTCTGTTTTATTAAAGAAAATTTTACTTTTTAATTTATATTTCAATCTTCAATTCTCAATTAAAATATCCATTTAAATTTTTTTTCATTGATAATTGTAGCGAAAAATTAATTGTAAAAAATAAAGTCTAGTATTTATGTAGCAACTAATACATTTAAATAAATATTTCTCCATTGCGGGTAAGGATTTCCGATCTCCATCAAAATTAATATTAAATCGAATGTTTTTGAGTCTTATGTCTTTTTTCTCGTAGTAATTGGTTTGATTTTGGAAAAGTTTACGAATAATATATCATTCCCCATGAACAGTAGTGACGAAGGCATGAAAATTTCTTAATTTTGAAATTTCTTGTTTTTGTTGTTCTTAAATTTTGAATGCATAGCAAAATCTTTTTTAATCATGTTATCCCGAATCATAAGCTTTGAGAACAAAAAA
>NC_092208.1:29012792-29037051 GCF_043381705.1 Parasteatoda tepidariorum | reverse complement strand
TATTATATATATATATATATATATATATATATATATATTATATCTGTTCTCTCTTTTCTTTTCTACTGCTCAGAGCTGTTCAAACTAATTTTGTCCATTAGAGTCTATCAGATGCATAAATAATGTTTCCAATTCTAATTAGCCATCATTACTGTTTTGACATTTGTCTCAACCTTTTTCACTCATCAACGCTTTAAATGCCATCTAGCTTTTAGAAAGTTAACTATCTTAGTGGATTTATTTTCTTCTCATCAAAACAAGTGTCAAAATATCGGCCATTTATGAGTTCGATTTAATAAATTTTGCAATGCTACGTATCAGTTGAATTTTCATCATAGTCTACGAAACAATGAATACTTCTTAGCAAGTACTCAGCCTTAAATAATTTCCATTGATAAAAATTTATAAAAATTTCCCGAGTATGATAATGTTTTTAGCCTCTATTCTTTAATTTAGATTTTTATTAGTCCTTTATTCTTTTACTTTTCTCCCTTTATCCTTTTATTTCCGTGTCATTGATTATCAACAGTTACTATAAAGTCGAATGATGCTAATCCGGATAATGATTATCTGAATTATCCAATTTACCATATCGATCATGGATAACTTTCTTTTATCCAACCTATAGCAAACATTTTTTCTCACAAAACAGGGCTTTGCATTTAAATTCTCGAGAAGAGTCGAACATTTTCTTAAATTTTTCTAAGGTGTTCTCAGAAAGAGGAATTATCATTGTATGCAAAAAAATATTATCAAATAAATTGTGAAAGTGTAAATAAGTCGAGCTATTAATAAAGGGAAACAATACCAATAAACCACAAATTAATGTGAAAATACATACTATTTGTGCTTTATGTATAAAATTTGTGCTTTATACACGCTTGGCTTTATTCCTACATTGCGCTGAATATGTCTCACATTTATTTGAAGTCGAGCCACTTAACTGACCCTATTAAAGTAAGGAGAAAGCAACATAAATCTTGAACTGATCCTATTAAAATAAAGAGAAAACCATATAATTTGCCCTATTAAAGTAAGGAGAAAAAATAACATAAATCTTGATAACATAAAGCTCTTAGACACATTAACTGTATCCAATGTTATAAATAAGTAAATGAATAAACCATATTTTAAATTTTGTAGTAGTTTTAAACTAAGTGTGAAATGAAAAACCGATGACAATTATTTATTATATTTATTAAAAGAAAGCCATTTTTCAAAGTTTTCGAGTATTCGTAGTTCCCGTGATCGGGGTCGACTACAGTCCAGACTGGTTTATAAAAATGATGTTCTACTGCATTTTCTAAGGATTTTTTTAAAATTTTTGTAATTTTACCCTATAGTTTAGGGTCTTGGCTAAACAGCACTTATTATTGCTTCAAATAAACTTGTTAATCACTCATAAAAAATTTGCTTCAATACACGTTTACAAAACTATTTCAAATCTATATTCCTTTTTTTAACACTCGCTTAACTCTTATTTCGCGACTTTGGTGGAATTTTGAATTAGATGAAGTAAAATATATATATATATATATATATATGTATATATATTTTTTTTTCCAAAAAAATATCTAAATATAAAATATATTTAATATTTTTTAAAAAATATATATTTTAAAAAATATATATATATAATTTAAAAAAAATATTTAAATGAAATTTGAAATCAATGCTGTTCTGTCTACATAACAATTTTTCCTTTAGCCTTTAACCTAACTTTAACCTTTGTCAATTAGTTCTGTTCTCCAAAATTTTTTAAACTGTAAAAAATACAGTTTCTGCAATATTGTATCGCTATACACAGATCTGTTACGGAATTGATGCAAAAAAATCCTAATTGCTAAGTATTTTTAATTATCAAACGTTAAAAAATGTGCTCCTTTACTTATTTTTTTATATCAAAAATAATTTTTTTTAATTAAAATATATACATCTGTCACTTCTATGTATTATTTAGTAATTACCTAGCATGCTATTCTAGCCCATTCTTTTTTAAAAGATATATTTTTTTATGATTGAACCATTTTTTTTTCCTTATTCCAGCTTTATCTTTCTAAATGGAAATCTTTAAGAGATTAAAACTCCATGCGTGAGACCAGGAGAGTAGTTAGATACGTCTGGAATGAACTAGAAAAGATAGGTATTTCCAAAGTATACTTTTTAAATTGAAAGCATATTTTCTTTCTTACGGAAGAATTTTATGGCACCCAAGCGAGCAATCGAGAGTCCAATATGTATGGCCGTGTTCTTTTTTTTCTTCTTCTTTTTCAATGTTTACATTGAAACTTCAAATAAATCTTTTCTTGGGTTTCCGACTCTCATCCCTTTCCAAAATTACGAGAAAAGCCGCAATTTTCAATTTTATAGTGTTTCACAAGTTCCTTTCTACCTCAATTTGTTAGTGTTTCTTTGAAGTAATTCTTTGTAAAAAGAAATTACTAAACTTAATAGAAAAAATGGGATAATATATCTTGTAGGTAACATAAATTTTGAGCTACTATATCAATATAATGGTTTCGAGACTATGACATATCCCAATAGAATAATAATCAGATATTTATTTCATGGTTCAAACTAGATTTAGGCTTTTGGTGTCAGTTTCAAATTGAAACTGATGCGTCATCTTAAAGTAACTGATACAATAAGTATCAGGTACATATAAATCTTAATTTAGATCTTTAATAAATATAGAGGTGAGTTTGGGCATCTTCTAGACCAGTGGTTCCCAACCTTTTGTGGACCATCGCCCCCCTCTTGGGGTTGGCTGACACACATCGCCCCTTTCTCTTTTTGATCAAAAAACCATTCATTGTATGCTTGTGAGCAACCAAACACTGAAAATATTAAGTTATTTGATTTTAATTTAAATTGTNCCCCCCTCTTGGGGTTGGCTGACACATATCGCCCCTTTCTCTTTTAGCTCAAAAAACCATTCATTGTTGTTTGTGAGCAACCAAACACTGAAAATATGATAAGTTATTTGATTTTAATTTAAATTGTAATGCAAATAAGGAGGCACATTTATCCTGTCATTTTTATTAATTAAAAAAAATTGTGTATTTTTTTTTTCAAAAACAAATGATATTTAAAACGAAGTAATCAAAACAAAAGTACATTTTTTAAAATTCATATTTTAATGTAATCAAGAAAAAATTAAAACGTTAACAACTAAAATTTGTGGAAAAAAATGAAGAGTGAGAAAATACATTTTCACCACTTCAATGATTGCCCTGTGCTTGGTGTATTTCAAGTTAAAGCTTGAATGTCAGGTTTTATGCTCGTCAGATTTAAACGCGGGTCTCCTTAGAAGCAAATGTCCAACCTATCTCTTTGGTTTGTGAGCAGCTGGAAGACAAAACTAAATCCTCTCTCCACTAAACATGTTAACGGGAACGAGATGAGAAGCAGCTCAGTTTGTTTCCACAATTGTGGATAAGTATCCATAAACTTTACCCAAGCTAACTCGCAACCGTATTTTTTAAAGACGACTTTAGCCTCACAGTCAGACTTCAAACAAAAAACTCAGTCTACAAAGAGGAAGTGAGCTTATCCGCAACTTCAAAAGAGAAAGGATCGAAAATCCAATCCGGAAATCCTAATTTCATCAAATCTTTAAATCTTGATTCCATAACTGATCAAGGCGATCAGTAAAAATTAAGATTTTATTTTCGAGAATCTCGTTATCTGCCATTGAGCATTTTTTAAGAGCAGGAAATTGCATTAGCTCTTTGCGACCAATGTTTGACTTGTAGATATCAAATTTGGCGATGAATGAAGATATGATTCTCTTAGCCTTGATAATGTTCATTTTATTTCCTTGAAGTTTTACAATGATTTCCATCATTTTTTCAAAACTATCAGTGAGGTACGCAGTTTCCAACTTTCGTTACTTCAAACTCACACTTAAAACAGGATCAGTGGTGACGAGAAACTCAGTAACCGAATCCAGCAATTCGAAGAAGTGGCTCAGTTTCCTTTTGAAAGCCATCTCACAGCTGTATGTAGGAGCAGGAATTCGAAATTTTCATCAGTTTCATGGCAAAGTTCTCGGAACAAACGGTTATTAGGAGAATTAGCTTTTATTTTATTGATGCCGGAAATAACCAATTTTTCGCAGCCGAAAGTTGACGATGAATGACATAATGAATAGTGAGATAACTTCCGGTACTTCTTTTTTAAGGTGACCCAGAAAGCCAGTATGACAACCAGACATGGTTGGAGCACCATCTGTTGAGCAAGCACTTACATTTGTGAGGGGAATTTCTTTTTCCTCAAAATAATCTTTGACCAATTTAAAAATTGACGATCCTTTTGTATCTGTGTTCAAAGTTCTTGTAAACAACATTTCCTCGTTAATCTCCTTACTCTCATTTATGAATCTCACGTAAACTAAAACAGCTTTGTTATCTATCACAGTTGATTCATCAATCTGCAACGCAAATTTACCTTCTTTCAAAAATTTGATGAGTTTTGATTCAACGTCGGCGGCCATTTCATCAATACGCCTGGAAACAGTATTATTGCTCAGAGGAACAGAGTGATCAGATTTCTGCTTGCGATACCAAAACGTATGACGAAAACGATCCTGCACTTGAATTTTTTTTAAATTTTTAACTATCATAATTGTCTACACCAGAACCATAAGTTTCATATATATCTTCAATTTCAATCTTAAATAGTTTTTCTTATTAATATTATTAGCATCTTTTGAATACTCGTCGCCCCCTGATCGCCCCCCTAAGGATTATCGCCCCCTCGAGAAGCTCTATCGCCCCCTTTGGGGCGATCGCCCCCAGGTTGGGAACCACTGTTCTAGACGACCGAGAAGCAATCACCACGCAAATGCTCATTTTCTCGTCCAATAGTTTAAACATACTTAACAAGTTTCCTTATTTGATGAAATATATTATCATAACACAAATTATAGTTAGTGAATCGGTATTCAAATCTATACCTCTAAGTATAAGGAAGATATTTCCCTGAAAAATGCTTTAACTGGTAGGCTAATAAAGGTATTCGAAGCAATTCTAAGGTTAAAATTTCGACTTGAAAAATACAATGAAAATCTTGTTTAGCCTTTGTTTAATCTTTGAGATTTTTATGCAATTAAATAAAAAAGAAGTCATGCTTGTACACGACTTTTTGCTATAGGTAAATTCATTTGTTTCATATAATATGCGATGCACATAAAATGTAATATCATATATAAAGGGTTTTGATTGGTTAGTCAGTATATTTTTTATATTTGATAAGATATATTGGGTTTGGTTGGATATATTGGACATAAGTTAATGACACCCAAATGTTAAATTTATTAATCAATAAATATTAATTTTTCAGTTTTCCAAAATTTTCTCCCTTATATTAAAAAGCTTAATTCACACTTTCACACATTCAAAAGAAATGAAGAAATAATAATACCAAGAAAAAATCTAATAATCTTCATTATTGAAAACAATAATAATTTTGCTAATATGCATTAACACAAAACATTACAAAACGATTTATAATCCGAGAGGAAATGTTAGCTAAGTATAGAACGGGCTAGTATCCTTACAATGCATTATCATATATTTTCACAAAAAAAAAAAAAAAAAAAAAAAAATGCTGCCTTTAACCTTTTTAAAATTTTGATAGTTTTCTGTGAAAATTATTTTTACTTAGTAATATATAAATGTACTAATTAAAATATGCGTTAATATAGTAAATAAAATAAAATTCTTTACTTTTAATGGAAAAAAAATTCAATATTATGTTTTTAAACGTATGAATTTTTCCAGGTGAGAATTTTGGCAAATCTAACTTAAAATTTGAGTTTTAATTTATTTTATTACAAATACTATTTTTGTTCTAATAATTATTACATTAGTTGAATAATAATTACTATATTAACTAATAATTACTAATATGTCAAAAAATAAAATATTTTTAGCTGCTATTTTTTTCTCACTTAACTACACAAATTATGCAAAAATTTTTAATTTCTTCATCCAGGCATTCTTCAATATTGCATTTTTATTTTACGCATCTATGACGTTCTAACATGTTCACATACTATAAATGTCTAACAAGCAAAATCCATATGTTAAAATAAACTAATTCGTACTAATAATTCTAAAAAAAAAGGGTAAAAAAAAATCGAAAATTCTACTAATTCATCTATTTTTTTCTTCAGTATGACTGCAAAACAATATACTTCCGGAAAAATAACCCACAAAAACAATAAACAAAATAAATCACTGAAGAGAGTGTCTTTCAAGTGACAAGTAAAATCCAACGCTGTGATTGGAGGTTTGATCGATGGCTTCTAATCACGTCACAACGGATGCAGAAAATCGAACTCCCGCCCACCCTTTCTTTTCTTTTTAATTGATCGTCGACACATGAGTCGAGTTTCTTTCTACTTTTTAGGTTTTTTTGTCGATTTTCACTTCTCTTTTTTCATCATCAGCTTATCTCGAGTGTCACTCGGACAAAGGTCAGCCTCCCCGAAGTGTGATCCATTTTATTTTTTCTAACAGACAAGAAAATCTGTCACGATGTGACGTTAAATAAATATATTGAAACATATTATCCCAAATTTGTTCAAATTTTGACATATGGCATGTAAATTTTCAGTTTAAGTTGTGAAATATAGTTCATAATCTGCGGGAACGAGAATTTTAATAAAAAAAAATTCTTACATTAGAATATCGATACTTTTAATAAAAATTGTTTCGAATGATTTGGAAGGTAATTTCATGTTTTTTGATCAAAAGTTATATAATTCGATTTTACTTCACAATAAAAACCAGTCAATAACGATAATAAAACCATTTTAGTTTTTTATTCAAGTTGGATTCGAAGTGTTTTTAGATTTTTTCAATAACTTTTTGAGTTGTTTGTTAACATTGCTACCGGTTCCTTTTGGAAATTTTCCTTTACTAAAAATAAATAAATAAATAAATAAAAACCTTAAAACTTGTAGAATATCGTAAAATTCACTCGGTTTTGCTTTTTTTACTAAATTTTAAAAGGAACTATATTTTGAAAGGCAGAATTTCCGATAAGGCGTTAACATATAAATGGAAAATTTCCAAATGTATGATTTATAAACACTATATGCTTTGGTTTTTTTTACCAGAACTATATTTTCATTTTCAGAAATGTCATAACCATTCTATACTTTAAGTTTGTAGAATTTTTCTTCCTTCTTGCATGTTTCCTAAGACAGCCTTTTTTTAAAAATAAAACATTTAGATTTCGTTAGACAACAATTTGTTTAGTACAAAATAGGTTTCAAGCTCCAATTTTAGGCTTAGAAATGAAATTTAATACTTAGAAATGAAATTTAATACTTAGAAATGAAATTTAATACTTAGAAATGAAATGTAATACTTAGAAATGAAATGTAATACTTAGAAATGAAATTTAATACTTAGAAATGAAATTTAATACTTAGAAATGAAATTTAACATTTACAAACCCAAGCAAACAACATGTGCCTGCTACAAATTACTCTAGCATGCAGATAATAAAATATTAATTTTTAATGAGTTAAATCCCAAACCAAAGACAATCTACATTTCGTTATAGCTTCTAATGAACCATTTTTAGTCCCTTTTAATTAAACGGCCTTTCAATCTTAACTATCAATCTTCCCTCTTTCCTTATTCTATCTATTTTTCTTAATTTATTATAATTGAAAATTTAATTCAAACGCAGTGACTACTTTATAACTATTAAACATACCTGCATTATTTAACGAATGAGTCTCTGTAATTATAATAATTAAGAAACTTGCTCTGAAATAACTAAGTAGTTAACAATTTAATCTTGAGTTTTCAGTAAATTGGGCAATTTTCTTAAAAAATACCTGCCATACTTTCAAACTTAATCGTTTAACCACGTCTGGTATGAAGTTCTTGTTTCGTTTATTCGTGTACTAGGTCTGGTAATCTCATGTTTCTAAAATTTATGATATGTTTATTAGAAGTTAAACATAGAAATAACTTCTTTAATGCAATTTTTTTAGAAAAGAAAAATTTTATGCAATTTCTATATTGAATATATTAATATATCTTTTAAAACAATTAAAAAATTCCAAAGCATTAAGTATTTTTTATATATTCTTTTTTTAAGAAAATAGTGTTAAAACCTTATTGATGATAAATGCATAAATTATTTGAAAAATAAGAACCACACTGTAAAAACTGTGCTGCAATATTTCTCTGTATATGATATTGAACAACTTAAAATAATGTATGAAGGAACGCTTTATGTTAGATAAACACCCAATCGAGCTTTCATATATTATTTAAAGGTTGCTGGTTTGTAGATTAATGAATAGACTGTTGAGTTAACTATAGATATATTTTTAATTTATGCTAGTTCTTATTGAATAACCAACGATATCGAAATTAGCAAATATTTAGTTAACATCTATAGTTTCATTACAAGACGCTCACCATAGAACATCCTGTAGGAAAAACGGACGAGCAATAATAATAATAAAAAAAGCATTATACGAAACGGTCACCACATTTGGCAAACTATCTTTACCATGGCGACAAAAAAAAATTTATTCATGAAATTTAACAGGTGTAATTTAAATCTGAATGCTTGAAACAGAATTAGCTTTTACCAAATTTCTCCGACAACGAAAATTATTTTCATTTCCAAAAAAAAAATGTTAAAACTGGGTTTTTTTCCATGTTTTATATCTAAAAGCTTGCGTGTGTAATCGAGGATTGGTCAATGAGACATTGTTGCTGTTAGTGATTTCTTTTGATTTGATTGCATGATTAGTTTTTCATCGTTAAAATAGGTATGCATGTTCCTAATTGTTTAATAAGGACAAATAGATTTTATTTTTTAATATTCTGTGAACTATATCATGGGATTCTAAAATGTAATACAAGCTTATGTTCTGTTCGATTCTTGTCTTAATGCTAGTTCAGTGCTACTCATATGTTTAATTTAAAGACTAATTTGATTCTGAAAATTTGTGTATGCATCATCCTAAAATAATGTTTATTGCTTGGTATTGTATCGTAATAATAGGTTTACTGAGTCCTGCGTATTAAAAATATTACAAATTATACTGAGCCTAGAAGCAATAATTGGCATACATTGTACCAACTAGTATAATAGAGCTTTCTAGGTGAGTTGGAACACCACTTTGTTGCTAAGTAGTTGTCGCCATTTTTGGTGGTGAGATGCACGAGTACATCCTACATTGCTGCTTAAAAAAATAAAATATAGAAAACTTCTTTTCATCTCCCTAAGGTTTAGTTTTTGATTTTTGGGATAAATACGGGGGTGTATACATTGTTTTTACATGGCTTTTTCTACATACATAGTTTTTTATTTCATTACTTTTTTTAACGCAAAGTTGCATTAATCGAATTACTTTAATTTGCACAGGTATAAATGCATTTTTACGACCACTTATGTTTTAATACATATTTATATTTCATAACTATTTTCTACTGTTAACAATATATTTTCGAACTTTTTTTATAAATGCAATATGTAATAACATACTATGATATAACATAATGATAAATGCATTTTAAAGGATATTTAATGCCTTTCCTGTACTTTCTTTAGAAAGAACAAAAATTATCGAAACATTAAAAATTCGCACAACAAATTAAGATTTTACAGATAAAGTATAACACGTAAAATAACGTAATTATATCATATCTTACTTGAAACTGAAATATATTCAAGATATTACATTACGTAAACTACGAATTGAGAATTAGTATGTATTTATGGGATTTGTTTTCTATGAATTGAGAATTATTAAAAAAACAATTATATAAAAACATTAATTTTCTAAGAGGAAAAGGGGGAAGTTTTTATCAATAGCAGGAATTTCGATGAATTAAGAGCTAATGCTTTTTAAGTATTTTTTCTGTGCTTAGCATAAGAAAATAATGGTGGTTTTAAAAGAGAGTGTAAAATAATAATTAACTTCATAGAGAAAAAAAAGGCATTCGAATTCAGAGAAAACATTCTTTCAAGTCTCTACGGGTAAATTTACTGAATAGAGAGTTACGGGCCTGACATTTTATCTTACTTACACGATTTTTTACAAATTGCTTAAACTGAGTTAGATTGCGTTAATCGAATCTACTCTTGATTCGCACAGATGTAAGTGCGTTCGGCTATAACATTTATCACCACTGAATGTTTTTGTAGGTTGAAAATAATGGAGGTATAAAACAGTAGAGAATAAAAGAAATTGGTATTATGGTCCTTCCGTGTGTGCGTTGGTTTCAATTTACTTTTAGGATGTGAATGAATGGCACAGCCGTCTTGAATAAATAATGTACTTGGTTCCTTTCTCTACTATTCTGAAAGAAAAACATTAATTTTGATTTATATAATTCCCCACTCTAGCTATTGTCAAATAACAGAATTCCGTAGAGTCAATTCTGTACTTTCGGATTTTATTCCGTTTATTGTCTTAGATGGGTTTTATGAAGATACTTGAAGTTCTTCTCCTAAATAATGGATACAAATTTAAAACGCCAACTTATATTTTATAAACAATTTTTATTCATTTTTTTTCAGATGGGGAGCAATTTTTAGAAATTTAAATATGGATAAATCGGAAATGTTAATATAATTTGAAATATTAATATAAACAAAAATATTTTGATTAAGCGTTTAGCACAATAATTTTTTGAAGCAGATACTTAATTTGCCATTGTATTTAATATGATTTAAGTTTATCTTATACCGAAAATGCCGATGTACCTTTGAAGTAACGTTCAAATATATTTCAAAATAAATTAAAAGATTAAAATTCCATAAAAATTTCAAATAATAGTCAATTATGATAAAAATCAGGAAGTTATCAAAATCTTTATAAATAGTTTTATGGTTAAAATAATTTTCAAAATTTTGATGACTTCTTGATTCTTATTAAAATAAATTATTATTTAAAATTCTTATGGAATTTCCCTTCTTAAGTGAAATTTCTGAATTTATTCATACTATAAGCAAAAAACCATGGTATTATATTCAAGTTCAAAAGACAAAAGATGTATGATGTTTCCATCAACTAGCGAGGCGCTCAAAATCAGGTGCTCCAAAAGCGGGATGGAAAACTTTTTTGTTGAGAAATGGATAACACCTCTTTTAGATATTTCTTCTACAACAATTCCCTATACTGTAAGTGCTGATACAAACTTTTCCCCTACTTTATCAGGGTATTTTCATGCATAACAAACAACTTACTTCCTACTTTATTCTTTGAGACGTTTTACGTTGTGCAGAAAAAAAATGTATGTGCAAATATATCTACACTGTAAAAAAACTGGATCAAATAAAGGAAAAAACAACAGCACTCGTGAAATCAAATTTACAGAAAAATCAATCTTTCCACTTAGCAGTTTAATGTCTAAAACAACTAAAATGTTTTAATTAATAGTTTTATATTAAATTACTGTGGTTACACAAATTATTTGACTGCGATGCAACAATTTAATTTTTAATTTACCTTACAAAATTTCGAATTTACCATTTAAATTAAATCAATTTTAGATTTATTTGACAGAATTCCGTACTAGAGAAAACTCCTCAAATCACATTTTAAAGTAAAAATTATGTGCAGATAAATTAACTTTAGACAAACTAGTACAAGACACTTACCTGTAGACTAGCTAGAACTAGTAACTTTCGACTTACTGGAACAGGTTAACTAACTTTAATTACCAATTTAGTAATTAAATTAATTTAACGTCTCTGGTGCATTTCGTTTGGAAATTTATAATTGAAACTATTCATCACTCACTGGATTACAAAGATTCTAATATAGTTCATAACATTCAGCGCATGCAGCTAAAATGTAAGATTCCTATTATTTCCTTTTAATTATATGCGACTGGTTGATTTTAAATTAATAAAATATATTAAAAGTCTATTCCACCTTGAAAAGAACTTCTTTTGTTGGGAAATTTACCGAAAATATTCTCCATCCTGATTTATATATCTTATGCCATGATGATGGGTAAAAAATAACTCATTACGAACCCGGCGATAGCAATTAAAATTTTACGGCCTATTTTTAATATTGACTCATATCGAAATATTTTTCCACCACTTTTTGTTCCTGACTCGTCTATGGTAAATAAGTTAATTACTTAGTAATTTTAGATTAATATTACAGAAATAATCATTAAAATTGTTTTAAATTTTCGAAGTTTTTTTTGCAGTTAAAATTTTACATATGCAAATTTATAAATATCACCTGCTAGTACATCACCTATATTTAAGAATTTCAAGTAATCTCAAGTATAATAATAGACCAAGTATAGTTTTATTTAAAAGAGTTAACGAAGTAATAATTTATTTATACATTAACTTCATACAAACTAGAACAAGACACTTACCTGTAAACTAGTTTGAACTAGTGACTTAAGACTTACTGGAACATGTAAACTAACTTTAATTACCAATTTAGTAATTAAATTAATTTAACTTCCCTGGTGCATTTCGTTTGGAAATTTATAATTGAAACTATTAATAACTCACTGAAGATTCTAATATAGTTCATAACATTCAAAACATACAGCTAAAATGTAAGATTCCTATTATTTCCTTTTAATTATATTCGACTGGTTGATTTTAAATTAATAAAATATATTAAAATTCTATTCCATCTTGAAAAGAACTTTTTTGTGGGGAAATTTATCAAAAATATTCCTCCATCCTGATTTATATATCTTATGCCATGATGATGGGTTAAAAATAACTCATTACGAACTCGGCGATAGCAATTAAAATTTTACGGCGTTTTGAGCGCGTAGATTCGGCGCCTTCGTAACAATTACGAGGCAATCTTTTGCCCAAACCTTGACTTAATAAAGCGCAGAACCATCCCTTAACGCAGATGCCTTCTATCAGCCATAATTTACTCACAGGTTATGCAAACCGAAGATTGCATTTCTAAGGGATCGGCTGTAAATTGCATCTGCACTCGCATCGTTACCCGAATCTATTTCAAAACTGGGACTAAATTGATTCCATTATATGATTTAGGCGCATGCAAGATGGTAATTGGCATTGTTAAGAAAGATAACTCGGTTTTATCTTTGTATTTTAGATAAGTATTATAATCATCTTTTAAAATTATCCTATATGAAATAAATCAAATTTTCTTAGCTCTAATGCAGTTTCTAAAGTGAAAATGCTTGTTCATTCCGTTACTTATGAGTTATTTCTATTTATGAACTAATAAATTACTTTATCTTTATTCGTTAACTGCGCATAGATCCATCTTAATTTATTTACTTTTAAAAGTGTTTGTTTTATAATAATCCGAATTAGAATTAAATATTTTAGCGAATTAATCCATTCGATACCAATGCAATCTTATAAAATTACGTCTATTTATGTGCTAATTCCTTATTTCGACTTGTAAAGTGGTGATCAATTCTTTTTAACATATATATTTTAGACAGTATTTGATGGGAATAAAAATTAAATAAAATGAACTCGAGAAGGTCGAAACGCATCTCGGGTTGTGCTGGAAATGCTAAAGACAATTCAATTAAAAACGTGTATTATGAATTTGATAACGGAAAACTGTATTTTTTTTTAGATGATCAGTTACCAAATGCGACCTGAAACATTCAATATAAGCACTGTTATTAATATGATGTGATAGAAATCAATTTTGTACCTATTTTTAATATTGACTGATATCGAATTATTATTGCCACTACTTTTTCTCCTTGACTCGTCTATGGTAAATAAGTTAATTACTAATTAATTTTAGATTAATATTACAGAAATAATCATTAAAATTGTTTTAAATTTCATAAGTTTTTTACAGTTAAAATTTTTGCACATGCAGATTTATATCACCTGCTAGTACGTCATCTATATTTAAGAATTTCAAGTAATCTCAAGTATAGTAATATAACTTGCTCGTATTTAAAAAAGTTAACGAAGTAATAATTTATTTATACATTATCAGTTTACATGCCAATGATCCGAAATTAGATCATGAACTTTGAGTTCCAATTTAGTTTATTAGCAATTAAATTCCAAATAATATTATTTTTCATACATTTAGAATTTACACTGTGAAGAATATTTTGTATTTAGTTTGTTTTTTCTTCCTTAGTTATTTATTTTTTTGATTTTTTTAAATTTGATAAAATTTGTAAAGTTTTTTCCTGATTGTAAGATAATTTACCAAATATTCAATTTCCATAATACGACAGCGATACTCACAAGCATTTAGCAGGATGATATAACTCTCTGTTAGACCTCAAATTCGATTTTTTTTTAAAATTTAAATGTCAAAATATTAATTCATAAGATAATTCTAAATGTTTTAAACATTGGCATTTCGAGATTTAAATCTTGGGTTATGGTGTGAACATTTAATTCAATTGGCATAATGACGCTTATCCTAGATAAATAATAATGTTTCAATGGAGAAAGGCATGATGTGCGTTTTTAGGTTCAATGTCTTTAGACAATAATTTGTAGGTGACTGATAACATAATTATACAAACAGATTATTTAATTAGCAATAAATGTACTATTTTATGTACAGTGTTTTCGTCTTTTAATAAAATTTTAACGATTGAATTAAAATAGAGTTAATATTTAACATAAAAGTTTTTTTTTCATGTGTTACCCGCAATGGTATTGTATACATTCTTTTTCTTTTTGATAGTTATTCCTTTCATATTCTTGTGATTTCTCTTACTTCTGGGATAAATTTGTTATTGCAAAAAGTGAGTTAAGAAAAGTGTTTTTTTTCTTCTTAATTTTACAAATTATGTTTTCTCCTAGTCCCATGTCTAAGAGATGCATAACTTTATATAAGATAAAGTTGAAAGACAAGGAATTTAGTTTATATGAAATATAATAAAGAAGCGAAAAGATATTTTAAAAAAGTATTTAATAAAAAATAATAATCAGCGACATATATGTTAAAGCGAAGCGTTCTATTTACATATCTGAATGTTGCCACCTTTTTTATAGAAAAGTTAAACTTTTCTCTGCTGTAATAAAATTAAACTTATGCGAACCTTACATTTACAACAGATATAAAGGCCCTGATAGAAAGATTTTTTTCTTTTTCAGATTTAGATAGTTGTCCTCTCAATCGTGATGAATCAGGAGTTTTAGTTTCCTCGGTAAACTCACATAGAAATATTTTCCATTTTCGTCCTAGAATATCGTCCTTAAAAGTAATAGCAGAGAAAATGAAGTGGAAATCAAATCCTAGAGTCAAGCGCAAATAAAAAACAAAAAACTAAAAGCCCAATAATAAAATCTAATACGAAAGTAAAATTTGATGAACCCACAAAATTTGAAAAGCCGGAATCAATTTTCTAAAAAATGTCATGAACAAATTAATCGTATTTTTCTCGATGCACTTTAAAAACTTTCCTGGAAAATTTCTAGAATAACTTGTCACTATATATTCAATTTACGCTTTAAAAACTTTAAACTCTTAATATATTTCTCGAAATGATATTCTATACTTACATGGTCTTTTAAGTAAAGAACACTTTGTTCCGATCAAAGCTCTATGAACTCGGACGTATACCGTCATTAAAAAGATCTTGCCTAACGCCAATGTTTCAAAAATGGAACATCGTTAAAAACGCACTTAATTTTGGTCACTCAATCTCTTTTTATTATATTGTCTTTAGATGCTCTTTAGTAAAGTATTTATCAAATTTCGAGTTATGTTACCACTACTTTATTCGACATTTAAGCAGTTAAGTTTGTATATGATTCCTTAACTTTCTTTCTTAGCCATAACTATCGCAAATACAGTTTTAAATATATATTTTGTCACACAATATATATTTATTAATGTTTAAAATATTATCTACATTTACAACTTTTTCTGCAATTGTTTCGTTAATTTTGTATTTCATTTATTCATTTCATATCGTATTTATTTTGTATTTTATTTTTTGCACTTTATTTTGTTTTTCCTTAAATTTATTGACTCTACTTACTAACCCCATGATTGCTTCGCATTCATGATTGGGTTTCTCATAAAAAATGATTTTTTACTAAACGAAGTTACATTTCTTGAAAACCTGCATAGAAATTTTAATTGTATTTACGAAAAATATTTAATACCGTCATCGTAACAAAATTAACAGTTAACTGAATTTAAAAAAAACTCAGCTGTACTTAAAAATATTAACCTAAAAATTCAGAATGTGTAACACAATTAAAAGAAAGAAGAAGTTATTCACTCGTTAATAAAATAATTAAAACAGCTAGAATAGGAAGCTGTTTTTACCTACTTTGATTAAAAAATCAGTACATACATTTTAAGATTAGATTCTTGAAACATTTTATCTCTTTCTTTTTGTTACTTTCAAAAATATCCCTAGCTGGTGCTAATGAAATTTATATTTCGAGAGAGAGAATTATTTTCTTTTGATACAGTTAACTAACAAATCTTCATTATTTAAAGCAAAATATGAGAGAAAATATGAAAAATAATCACTAAGAATTGCAGCAACTTTCGAATAAACTAAAATTTAATTCAACAATGTGTGAAAGTTTAAATTATCGTAACTGCCTTTTCAGAACACCAATTTTCAATTCTATAACTGTATTTCCAAAGACTGCACAGACGCACATGCTTTGTACTACAAATTTAACAGTTAATAATTCGTAAATTGCTATATTCCATCGTTCTCACTGTTAATTTCTGACACCCCTTTGCAACTTTGGATTTTGAAGTATTTTAGTATTTTTTTTTCAACTGAACGAAATGCTCGAAAACCCTAAGCAGTGACCCTAAGCAGTAAATATAGAGATTGATCGCGTTGTTTGCTTAATGACGATGCAGAGCACTGAGAAAAAATATATGATCAAAATTATCAGAATATGGTAAAATTGAGCATGTTTCGGGCTCTGTAAGAACACCAGAAGTTAAATAATTTTCACCGAAATGCTCTGGTAATGATTTTGATCAAATTAACAAGAATATATTGCTTTATAATATGTGATAATTTCTTTAATTGTGGTAAATTTTAGTAATTTTATCATATTACCTTAGAACATGGTAGAAATATAATTTATTTGAATGAATTAATTTTTAGAAACCTTTACCATACGAATAAAATAAATACCGTATATTTTGGTTTTATTAACCAAAATAATTATTTTTACCAGAAATGCCAGTACAATCTGGTAATCTTACTAGATATTTTTCTGCTTGAAAAAATATTCAAGTGTTCATCTTCTTGGCTTTGCATGTTTTAGAATTAACCCAAACGACAAGGAAATTCCTGATCAAAAGCGAAAACAAACACAAATTCATAATAAACTTTTTGAAAGTTACTGTCAATTTTTTGCCTTCAAATACAGGTAACTACATGAATTCTGACTGTAAGAAGATTTTTTACGTGCAACTGATTACATCTGATGGTTTTTATCTCAAGCAAATGAAGAAAAAAAGCCTTAGTACTTCATGTTTCTTGCGATTTTTCAAGAGCGTTTAGCGTCTAAAATGTCAAAAAATGCACAAGAAATATCTTCTAAATCATAAAAAAATATCGTTACCTGTTCCCTTTGTAATTAATAATGACATTAAAACGTTTCTAACATTTTTTTTATTTCATAATTTTCAGCTTTAAAATGAAATTCTTTTGACAACGGTATAGATCTCTCGATTTAAATTTTTAGTCATATATATGGCCAACAGAGCTTAATTATTTTAAAGTAAGTAATCAGTTAATTATTTTTGGAGGAATAAATTTAGAATAATTGAGAATATTTGTGAATCACTATTTTAAGTTCATTAAATCAAGCAACTTAGTACTAGTTAAATTGTTATGTTTTACTCTCAATTGCAACTTAGTACTAGTAAAACTCTCATGTTTGAGTAAATTTGCATGAGAGTTTTTAATTTTTACGTTAAAATTAACGTGGAGTTTTAAATTCCCAAATATCAATGAAATTTGATAAATGAAAGAAAAACTTATTTGAGGATTTGATTTGAAATTAAGTTTAAACATTTTTCATGACATCAAAAAATTATTTCATGAAATGGAATTAATTATTTAAGTAAGTTGAGTAGTTTTTTTTCGTACGAAAACTAATTACTTTGAGTTTCACATGCAAATTAACTAATTTAAAAACATGATATCTCTATCAGTTTCTGAATATGAATATGCATAAATTCTAATAAAATGATAAGTCTATTTTTCAAGAAAAAATATATAACGCCCTTCAATCCAGTTTCGAAATTATTTTATTTCTGATTGTCTAAAAGATATTGTTTTGAATTAGAAATAATGCAGGAAATCAAAAAGACATTGCTTTAAATTTCAAGTAATCGAACATACTTTGAATTTTTTTTGTGTAATATTGTTTTGCATAATTACTAATTATAGAATTTTTCATACTGTAGGATGTATAAATAAAATTAGTTTCGAATAAAAACAAATTGACATTAAAAGGAAGAAATTGTTCACAATATTTCATTTCATTTAAGTTTTTTAATGTTTTGACTCTTTGTAAAACATGTGGATTTATTAGGAATTATTTAGCAAAAGTCAAGAATAAATTTACAGAGAATAAAAATTGGAACGTTTTTTATAAAATGATAGAAGTTCACGGAAAATTCCAATATCTTGTAAGAGTAAAATAAGTAAATACCGGTAATTTTATTGTCGGCTTTTAGACATTGAGTTTTTACTGGATGCACTTGTTTTAGCACGGAGAATCAAAACCTGGAAGGTTCTGACCACCACACCAAACCGGAGGTTTATTGTTCTTAAAATAAATAGCAATGTATGATTGAAATATATGAAAAAATGTCCTTTCAGAGAAATGCACAATGAAAACTGAAAACAAAAAAAGTCGGTTAAATGCTTTTGAACAAGAACTTATGTAACTTAACAGAGATTGTTGTTTCTCTGTATGCAAATTTATAAACATTTTTCTGAGTTCCGATCACTATTTTCACCCTATATTTATTGACCCCAAACTAAGCGCAAGACAACCCCAGTTGCTTACATGTTTTGAAAGCAATTTTCAGGCAAAGCTGTAGCACAAAGAACCAGTTTTTTGTTTAGGGTAATCTAAACAACGAACTGTAAATAGTGTAAAAATGCTGAACAGTGTTTTGAACACTATGATAATTTTTCTTTACCTTTCATTGGTTAAGCAATGCAGAGCTTAAATTACAATTCTGTTTATGACAATGGCCTCAATCACTGCAAATAACTTTAGGTTATGATTCGCAAAAAATATTACCATTCGATATTTATATAAAATTTTCGAATCCTTAAACTTTCCTCAGATAAAGACTGATCACCAAGTACTGAATGCGTCGGCCACTTCAGTTATTCATGTCCACATCATTTCCCATTCTAAAGCGGTTATTTGACATTGTGTAAATATATATAGTGTTGCATAATGCACTTCGTTGAATCTGAGTAGGAAACATGGAATAGTCTAGAGGAGAGGTAGTTCTATCAGTATGCTTAGATTTGCAATATGCGTTCTTATCAATAAACGTGGATTGCATTTCAGGATAGAAAATTGTTTTATCAGAGAGCATATTGGTCTGAGGTGGTTAAATGTTATAAGAAAATAAAAGTAGATCAACCTACGTATAATTGAAAATCTTTGAATTTATGGGACTCTTTCAGTTTTATAAAATAATGTTTGCGAATCGGTGATGAAAAACGTCGATTACCGTAGTCAGTCGATTCATTAGCAGCAGTTTATGAAATAAGAAATTCTTTTTCAATACATTTAAGGTTAAGTGCATTTTTGTAAACACGGCTCTCATATTATTTAAATAATAATTTGAAAGGACTATTCAAAACTAGGTATAGAAGTTGATTCTTTTTCACTCGGAAACAAATAAAATAATTATATTCGAAGTTTTTGAGTTATTTTTAAAGATATTGATACAACATCTATTGTCAATTTTAAAAACTTAGAACTTTTATGTAGCATTTCGCACATATGTTTTGCGTAGTACAGTTACTTCAGAACTCTTTAATTTTTCAATATAACTCGCGTGTACATACGTACGCGCGGGCTTCAACGAAAGGGGTTAAATTTCTCTATGAATAAAAAACTGGAAAATACTTTGTAAATAAATAATATATGTTAAGCTAGATTTTGTAAAATATCTGACAATTATATCTTAACTACAATATTTGCCAGAACTAAAAATATTAAAATAAAGTAAAATAACAAAAACAACTATGCTGACCCATCTCGTTTTTCTGCATAACTACCGCAGCAACTACGTATGCGAACGTATGGTAGGCAATGAGAAAACTATAAATCCTTGTATTGATCACCCATTTAAGAATATTTCCTTCTTCAAATATCAGTTTCAATTGCATATTTTATCGGCAATTTTACAAAATACCCGAGAATTATGTATTAATTGCGTTATGCGATGAAATCAAAAATAATGAAATGCATTATATAAGAAAAGCTAACTACAGAAAATTAGGATATCAACAACAATTTACATGCTCAATTCCAGTGAAAAGGCCATTCTGCAATATGTAAATGATCCCCTTCAACTAAATATGCAATTTCTTTCGAGAACGATGTGTCTATACAGATATATATATATATATATGACATTTTATTTGCCTAAGCAAAGCTTGCCTCGATTCGCCTCAGTGAGTTATGTCCATCTGGGTTATAAACATCTTATTACTGCTTCATTTCTTTCCAAGATTCCGTTTTATTACCTCGGTGTTTGTCCATAAAAATTAGCGAGAATGAAGACAGCTTTTCTGAATCTGTTTTGGTGGGTATGAAGAAATTAATTCACTGGTAGTTACGAATGGACATTAAGAATAATTTTTCTCCAATGAACCGAATGACTTTCAAAGCTTAATGTTTTACAAATAAGCGATTATGATATAAACAGAACTCGCTTAATTGAATATGGTGAGGTTTTAAATATGTTTGGGCAATTTCATTTTCTGTAACGATAATAACGCGCACTTGGAGCAGTTTAAAATGCCAGTTCCTCTCATGCAAAGTAATGTGGAAAATTGTTGTGAAGTGGAATTATTGGTTTCTGAACAAGCCACCATTTAATGTATTCTTTGGTTTTGCGATAAGTTTTATTGATTTGTAAAGTTTAAAGTTTCGAAATGAATATATTTTACTTATTACATTAAGGAAGTTAATTACTGATATTCGTCCTCATTAGTTGCAATATTATTTTTGGAAAGCATAACAATGTATAGTTACAGCTTTAATGTTTATTAGAAAGACTTTGTTTTCTTTTTAAGATTTAATAATTTTAAAGAAAACTGGGAATTTTGCTGATAATAAGAATGCGTACATTTAACTCTGATATCCACATTAGAAAAAGTATAACATTAGATGTAAAAACATTATATTTACACTTTTTCACTTAAGCTGAGCACTCAAGTTTCCATATGGTACTTATTTTAATACGGTTTTACCAGATTAACAGGTTCTGGTTTTATTTCGCATTTTTTTTTCTTACCTGAAAACTAACTTTTTATTTAGTTAAAAAAACACGTGTTTAAAACAACATTTTAACATAGACTAAAGTCCAAGTAAAAATTTCTTATAACAATAATAGACTAGAGAAAATAGATTTATCATTTTAGCAAATTTTTCGTTTTAGCAGAAATGTTTATTTTATTCTGGAAGATTGACAAATTTTTGCCAGCAAAAATTTAAATAGTAGGCAATAAAATTTGAAAACATTTATAACAATGTTTATTTAATTCTTTATTAAACTCTGAAATCATGTGGTCAATAAAGGAATGTCTATTTGTATGTTTCATAAGAACGTTTCATGTGTTCATTCAACCGAAGAATCTTAATTTTTTGAAGTGTGCCGAAAATAACTGTTTTATTGGAGCAATATAACTTGACTGGTGGTCATCTACACAAATTTAATTTAAACCAGAAACAAATAAACATGGCCCTATTTTTAGCCTATTTCTGGTATAACATTTCTCACTTAAACAACAGAAAAATTGTTACTTGATTAAAAACTACATTCGATTCGAAAATATATAAATAGGAAATAACAGTCGACATGTTTCAAACGATAAAAATAGACACCCATTTTCAAAACTTGCAAGACTAAAAAGAAACAAAAGACTGGCATGTCTTAAAAATGGGTGGCTGATTTTGAGTGCTTGAAACATGAAAACAGTCATTTCCTATTTATATATTTTTGAAGCGAATTTTGTTTTTTACCAGGTAATATTTTACCACTTCAGTTTCTTGGGATTATTTATTTAACAGAAAGACGCATTTCCTTCAAAAAATGTCAGGTTGGTGGAGGACTAGTAGTTTTTAAATTCGTTATAAACACAAAATTTTTGAACATTTAATATTGTTATTTTGAAGTTGAATTCGGTACTCGACTAATGACCGGTCTTCTCGTCATATACCCCAGCCTTAACGGCATAGGATAAAATTAAGGTAGTGAAAATTTGCTGAAAAATCCTCAGAATTTAGAATTGCTTGTTGTAAAAAACATGCTGTTTCAATAAATTTAAACACAAAGAACTTTAAATAATATTTATGATACTTGTCGATGGGTTTAATTTCTATTGTATTTTATATTAAGCTAAAATTCATCAACAGAATTGAATTTAGGAATTTAAAACTTAGCATGTAGAGATGCGTGTCTTTTATTAGCTTTAACAAATAGGACTGATACGAAATAGGGATAAGGTGGAACAGCTATATTTTAATGGTTTACGAACAAACGTTTTGAAAACATGAGATTCCAAATGAGTCCTGGTCTTATAATTTAAACATTTTTATGTGAAATTTTAAGTTTTTCATCTTTTTTTTAACTTTTTGTCAAATGAAAGAAGTTTAAGTTACCAAAAACGCTTTAAAACTGTACACACTCACAAGACTTATTTAAACTGTCAAAATTGTGATTATAATTTTTTTACATTGTATTTAAGCGTTCTTATAATTTAAACTGCGGAATTCCATTTTCTCTCACTATACATCAAATGAATGGTATTCATGCTAATGCTAATGCAAAAACTTTTTATTACTTTCAACCGTTCGTTTTATTAATTGCAGCATTTTCTTTGAATAGGAATTATAAAAAAAATATATTCTTGTCAATACTTTTATTGATTTACTAATCTTATAAAGCAAAAGTGTGTCGTTTAATTGAACTATTATCAAAGGTTTTCGACCATAACTGAAATTTCTCTACATGATTTCACTAATGGTTATGCCTGATATAGCAGAATGTTTAATAATGCTCAAGGATGTAAAATTTATTAGGCGTAAACAAGTTATTTACAAGCCAAATAAGGTCTCAAAAGTATGTAATTTTAAGGGAAACAATTCTTTGAATATTTCGATAAAATTAGTTTATGTATTATAGTAATAGATTTAATAGATTATATTAAATCGATTGTAGATTTTATATATATGATGATAAATTAGTTATATATTTTCTTATGGATTTTATCTAGTTATAAAAGAAATTAGAACTATTTTAAATTTATATTTAATTATATATCTTAGAAAATATGTAGAATTCCTTTTAGAAAAGGTACAGAGGCACTGTAAAAGGAAATCCAGATCTAATTTCGGAAAAAAGTAGTGGCCCTCAGGGTACCGGCACTTTTTAGCGTAAAATCCATTTTTCGCGGAACATGTTACGGAACAAAAAATCTGATATACTGTAGTTTTTTCAGTAATAATTACCGTAAAATCATTGAATCACTCTTTTTAATCCTTTGACACAGATAGGACACCGGTTTCCCTTTAATTTTTTTCTGGCTAATTATTTGTTTATTCATTAATTTTTGGCTGACTCTAACTACTAGCAAAATTGTGTTTTTTTTTAACTTTTTAATTAAAATAAGCAGTCTATTAGTTAAATTCGAAACCTGTAGATTAAAAAATCTGCTAGATTATCGTAATTACGTTTTTACTAAAATATAAAGTCCAAAAAATGAAGTTTAAATTTTATTTTTTTCATTTGTCCTCAAAAATTTACCAATAATTGATTTTATAAATCAAAGAACTTTCAATAATGAATAACTTGATACTCCTGGTTCTAAATAACTACAAATAAGCACACATTTAAAAACTTATTTGGAAGTGAGCCGTGTTTGGAAAATTTTTACTTTAACGCAGAAAAAGGATTCGGTATTCCATGTCGTATTTAATAACCATAAACTATTAAAATGATAAATATTGTATTCGGTTGTTCGGAAAGTAATTTCGTTTTTTTTGGGGGGGGGGG
>NC_092208.1:28946955-29012693 GCF_043381705.1 Parasteatoda tepidariorum | reverse complement strand
GGAACAAAAAATCTGATATACTGTAGTTTTTTCAGTAATAATTACCGTAAAATCATTGAATCACTCTTTTTAATCCTTTGACACAGATAGGACACCGGTCTCCCTTTAATTTTTTTCTGGCTAATTATTTATTTATTCATTAATTTTTGGTCTGACTCTAACTACTAGCAAAATTGTGTTTTTATTTTTCCTTTTTAATTAAAATAAGCAGTCTATTAGTTAAATTAGAAACCTGTAGATTAAAAAAATCTGCTAGATTATCGTAATTACGTTTTTACTAAAATATGAAGTCCGAAAAATGAAGTTTAAATTTTATTTTTTTCATTCGTCCTCAAAAATTTACCAATAATTGATTTTACAAATCAAAGAACTTTCAATAATGAATAACTTGATTCTCCTGGTTCTAAATAACTACAAATAAGCACAAATTTAAAAACTTATTATTTGGAAGTGAGCCGTGTTTGGAAAATTTTTACTTTAACGCAGAAAAAGGATTTGGTATTCCATGTCGTATTTAATAACCATAAACTATTAAAGTGACAAATATTGTATTCAGTTGTTCGGAAAGTAATTTCGTTTTTTTGGGGGGGAAATGAAAGACAATTTTTGTTAGATGAATAAATATTTTATTAAATTATATATTGCCCATTCTGGTCCAACACCTTTTGCTATCTTTCTGGTAGCACGATTCCACGCTCATAAAATTGGTGGTCTTTTCTGGTCAAAAACTGATCCCAGTAATTTTTGACCTCTTCATTTGACGTAAAGGTTTTACAGTCCAAAACATTTTGCAGTGGCAGGAACAAATAATAATCCGAAGCTGCCAGATCTGGAGAATATGGTGGGTGTGGCAGTGTATCACACTCAAGTTCTAAAAGCTTTTGGTGAGTGACCAAACTTGTATGAGGTCTCGCATTATCTTCGTGGAACACTATACCTTTTCTGTTGATTAATTCTGGCTTTTTCTGTTAAAGAACGTCATTCAGTTAGTCCAGCTGACGACAGTAGACTTCCTAATTAATTGTTGTGTTATCTGCTAAAAGCTCAAAAAAAACTATTCCTTTAAAATCCCACCTAAAAGACAACATCATCTTTTTTGATGGATATTGGCTTTCGAAACGCTTTGAGCCGTTTCATCTTTTTTGCTCCATGATCTCGCGTTTGACAATGTTATGGACAACCCATTGTTCGTCCGCAGTAATGATGGACTTCAAAAATGAATCATTTTCTTGACGTTTGAGAAGCGAATCACTGTCGTCAACGTGGCGACACAAATCTCTCTCCGTGAGAACATGGGGAAACCATATATCGAGCTTCGATTCTAAACCCAGGCCTTTCAAGTGGTCATCAACAGTTGAATTCGATAAATTTAACCTCTCACCGATCTCACGTGTTGTTATTCGTCGATTTGCATCAAGTAATGCCTTTATTGTGTCTTTATCAGCTTCAACCAGCCTACCAGAACGTGGTGCATCGTCGACATCGAAATTGCCAGATCGAAATTTTGTAAACCAGTTCTGGCACTGGCGTACTGTCAACACATCGGTTAATTTCTTTCTGACATGAACAGACGAAAATACTGCTTATTGCTCTCCATATTTAAAAGGTCATCAACCAAAAATTACTGCGTAGAATTAATTGAAATTTTTGACACACGAGCCTTGATATATCAGCTCACAAAACATATAGTGATAATGCGGCTTAAGTGTTAAGTTGGCTTCGAAAAAATACAATTAAATCCTCTGTCGAAAAAATTAAATGACTTTCCGAACAAATCGATATTTTTCAATTTTGACCTAAAAATTTTAAATAACAAATAAAAGGTATGTAAAATGTGTCTAATACAAAAATCTGCATCAAAGGGTTAAATAAATATCTCAGTAAAAATTACGGTACAATATTTTCGATTCACGGTATAATTATTTCTCAAATCACCAGTAATTTATACCTAAATTTAATCCGAAATATTTTTACAGTGTGTTTGGAAATTACCAATTAAGACCAGTGTTATAGTAGTGAAAAAACTGGCATTGCGCGAAAAGTGTCTAATGTTTATTCTCCTCAATTTCAACTGCTAAAATAATACGATTTATATTATTTATGGGCTAATGAAAGTGATCAGGCAATAATAATACTTAATATTTAGAAATGTTTATGAAATTGTAGATACTGTTATGGTACTGTAGAGGTTCGAGTTGAGGTGCTCATCCATAATATTAATAGGTAAAGAGTAACATCTTATCTCCCGTAAAGAGTAGCATTCCTCATCAAACTTGTGGATTGGTGACATCTCAGTTTCTTATGACGGCAGTTAATCTGCATCATTTGCTCTAAGGTAAAAGTTGTGGACTGGAGACTTGTCAGTATCTTATGATGGCAGTCATTAGGCACCATTTGCTCGAATGTCAAACTTGTAGACTAGGGACATCTCAACTTCTTATGATGACTGACAGTCTGGATCTTATGTTCTGAAGAAATGTATACGATTGAAATCTTCTCATAGTTTTAGAAAAGCACACACTTCTGGCTCTTCTTGCTATTCAATTTTTCTGCCATCCACTTTTTTTCTGCTGCCATAAATTCATGAAATTTAAGGATATATTTTTCTTGCTATATTATTTTAAATTCCAGTGTAGTTATGTTCATCAAAGCTAAGCAGATTGTTTTAAAGCTACTTACAGTTCATGCTCTAAAGGCTTCTGATTTAGATTTGTAGAGTTGATTCATATGTGAGAAACTTCTTTAAAATATAATCTTAAGCTTAACCTTTTGTTTCAAATCAACTAGTGCTGTGTGAAATTTGTCTATAGCTTCATTTTACTTGAATATCAACTGTTTTAATATTGTTTTTAACTAGTTGCAAAGTGATTTAAACAATCAGATAATGAAAATTTCATTGAAAAAATAAATTCACAAATTGAAACATAAAATTTCGTTTTCTTTGGCCATCTGTAATTAAATTCAGAGTTCCAAGTATCGTAAAACTCAACTTTTTTTTCTAATTGGCTTAGTTTCATAAAGAAATGAACAAGTTTTAACTTCCAGTTGTAAAATTTCCATTTAGGGTATACATTTTTAATTTTATCTAGCTATAGTTTAGTTATCTACCAGACATATATTTTTCTTAAAAAATTGCGAGTATTTTCAGAACACATATTTTCAAAGAGTATTTGTTCAGATATGGAAAGCTAAATAGTGGAATGTTGAAAATTAAGTAGCTATTCTTCAGAAAGTGCGTTATTTGGGTCCTTTACCGTCCTCAAATGTAATTTTTTTTGTAAGGACTTCTTTTACAAAAATCATTAAAGCATTTAAACAGCACATTTAAAAATCACAAAATTTATAATAACTTAAATAGTATGCATAAGGGGACAAGGCATCTTCAAATTCGTGAAATTCAACCGAAATTTCGATTTTTCAAAATGCATATGTTTAAGTGTCAGATATGTTTCTGAACAATTTTATAAAAAAAATTTCGAAGATTGTTAAAAATAATGACGATGTTATGCAACTTTTTGCATCTGACCACTCCTCTTTGTTTACATTTTCTAACCTTTCATGATGCTAGTTTCGTTTTCTAAGATCATTACGGCTGATGGATTCGTTTTTGGTTGGCTGGAATTTTTACATATTATTCTCTCGGCTACCAATTATTTTTCATTTTAATCTCAGATTAATAGGCAACATGATTCTAACCGTAACAAGGTTTGAGAGTTTGTTTGTTTACAAATTCTGTTTAGCATGCTGTATATTTCGTCATCTTATTTCTGAATTTATTACATTTATTACGTTATTATTTTTTTTTGTTGCTTTTTCCATCTTTATTAATTTGTTGTTAGTTAAACGTTAATTTTTTGTTTATATTTGCATCGTTGCTAAATATGAATATGTAAAGTGTAACTTCTTTTTAGTAACTTCTATCTTTGTCATAATTATCTTCCTAAAAGTATTTTAGGGAAAGACAGAAGAGACGATTAAAGAGACATTAGTATTAATTGATAATTATTGATGATATTTGTTAATTAAAAATTTAAATATAAAATAAGTACAAACGAAATGAAGTTAAAATTATTGAGTAAGTCTGTTTTCGATTTATTTAGGTTTGCAACCTATAGCTATTACTACCTTTAACTATTTAGTTTAAACCACAAGAAACTCTGCAATAATTAGTAGTATCTCGATAAGATCATGATTAGAACATGATTTGCTGTAGTATGTGTTGATCTCTGCTAACCAGAGCTTACTACGAAATTAAGGAGCATAAACTACCATTAAATTATATTAGTTCATCTGTAAGGTTTTTATTTGCCTTTAGAGAACTGGACACAGTAAGTAACTAGAAAAGAGAATGCACCACGCCTTTTTTTCAAATGGGACGAAAGATTTTTCTAATTATATTTTTGTTCATTATTTTTAAAAAAGGAGAGCAACAATATAAAAACTTAACATTATATAAACGAACATTAACATTATTAAACTACCATTAAATTATATTAGTTCATCTGTAAGGTTTTTATTTGCCTTTAGAGAACTGGACACAGTAAGTAACTAGAAAAGAGAATGCACTACGCCTTTTTTTCAAATGGGACGAAAGATTTTTCTAATAATATTTTTGTTCATTATTTTTAAAAAAGGAGAGCAACAATATAAAAACTTAACATTATATAAATGAATACAATACATTTTATGAACTTATTGAATATTTTTTTTATATTTAATTTTGATTACGGATCTTTATCAACAAAAAAGGGAAAAAGTATTATTTGAAAGAAAAAAAAAAGTTAAAAATAATAATTTAAAGAAATTATATTTTGAAAGTATTCACTTATTTCCTCATGCTTGTTCATGGTTCAAGAATTTGAAATGAATATTGATAAATTGCGAAATGAGTTAATAGATAAAATAATTGTATTACTTCAAAAATACATACTCGAAAAATAGAAGAAGGTTAATAATGTATTTATACTTGAAAAATATTGCAAAATGAAGCGAAATCTAATTAATTTACATGTATTACTTTCTGATCAAATCCGTGAAATTTCAGAGTGCAAGAGTAATATTATTTATCCCGTAGCTTTTGAGCTTTCTAACTACATCTTTTAACGTAATTATCTTGTCATAATCAACTTGATTAGTTCATAATTTCAAGATTCATTCGCTAAGATTATTTATTCTTCAAGATTCGAAGGCTGGAGTAATAATATATTACTAAATATTATATGTTATTATGGCCAAAATAATGAAGGAAATTACTATTTATTTTTCACTTTATATTTGTAGCTGTTAATCTAATTAACGATGAAGTTCGGCGTCTAATTAAATTAAAGTAAAATGCATAGTAAAAGATGAATTTCCTCAAATTCCTATAATGAATTTTACATATTTAAGAAAACTAGTTTTTTTTTAAATAATGAACTAATAATTTGTAATTTCTAATAATTTTATTAGCCTTCCAACGATGTCGCATAATTATCACTCTTCACAACCTAAATAAATATTGTACTTTGCCTTATTTCTGGAGAAGTTTTAAATACGGGCTCTCAAATTTTGAAGACTGACTAAAAAATAAATAACCATAAAAATTCATAATTTGCATTTCGTATTTAATTTAATGAGTTAATGATTTTGTGATTTAAAACTTTTTCTCCTGAAGATGTTCCTCTTTGCTGTTCTTTGTTAATACTTTCGTATTTGTTTCGTATTTGTTAATAATTTCGTAAAATGTTAATACTTTCGCATTTATTTAAAAAAAATGTTTGATACAAACAAATCTGTTTTTTTTCGAAATTAATAGCTTTTTTTACGCTTTGCTATAAAAACAGCTTTTGTTACAAAAAATAATAAATTTTTTTAACAGATTTAAAAGAAATGAAACATATAACTGGATTTAATACCGCTTGTATTGCATTTCAATGCTTATATACACAAATTTGAGTCACAATTGCGACCTAAAATGTCAATCGATATTAATTAGCTTTTTAATAATTGATGAAGAAAAAGATTGTAATGTATTATTTGAATTTTCAAGTATAAAATTATTAATATATTGAAATTATTTCAAATTCAAAGTCAAATCTCATCTCTAACCAACAGCTTTGTAATAGGTACTCGCAGGTAAATGAACAGTTTTATAGTTTATAGTACATTTATAAGTTTACAGTTTCTCATTTATTGACATTGACACACACACACACACACACACACAGGTAAGCANTAATTGGATGGACCGACTGTATATATATATATGCAGAACCACAACATCAATAGTGCAAAAAAATTGGTCACGGGGAGAAGCAATTCTTGAATCCCTTCCCTATAGCATCAAACTAATAATGAGAAAATTTAATGATTTTATTTCTTAAAATTATTTCATATAAAGCTTTCACTAAAATGTTAAAACTAGTCTTTAAATTTAGCCCAATTTTTCTTATTCTTCATTACTATGTACTTAAACTAAAATAACTGCTGCAAATACGTTCACATGTTCATTACTTTAAATATAAAAACAAAGAAAGGTAGCAGTAAAAATTTTAAAGGTGACTTAAAATTACTTCTTCTAAAATTTAAAGTTTTCCATTGAATTTCAAACTCAATAATCATTTAAAAGTTCGACTAAATAGTTTATATGAAATAGTTTTATTTTATTGAAAATATGAATATTTATTTTCTTAATTAAACATACATCGTAATGTACATTTGGTTTGAAAAGATTATTACTAAATAACTTTTTATTTAGCTCTTAAAGTACTTTATTCTTTAGCTCGTAAATTCCCTGCATCTAGAATATTGCTTTGAATCGTTATTACAAATTTCATTTGCAAGAAAAAGAGAAATTGATGGTAGTTTCACAGTCTCTTCCAGCACGTAATGTACGTGAAGACATTTAAAGAGAAAATAAAATTAGTTTTTGAGAGTAACTCACATTGATAAATGATCTCATTCTGGGTATCTTTGATTTTTAATCTCTTCAATTATATTTTAAATCAACTCTAATGGTATACATCAGGGGTTTTATTGATGTAATAAAATAAGTGGAAAACCATGTTCTTTCGTTTTGTGTTTGTTTTCTAAATTGAAAGGTTTGATAAATTGGAATGCATTAGTCAAAAATTTCTGTGCAATTTTTCAAAATTAAATGTATTGAAATAAATGTTAATTTTAAATATCCATTTTAAAAATATAATGTTAAACGCAACTTGTTGTTTATATTGAAGCATTATGTTACATTACCAACTGTTATATAAAGAATAAATTTAGATTTCACGTTTTTGAAAATACATTGTATGCTTCTAGTAGTAAAATAATATCTCAAACTATGTTTTTCCCCAAAATTTAGGAATGCAGCTATCAAACATCTTAAGATTATCAATTAACCATATCACAACACGTGGATTAAATTCAAACTGCATTTTAATTGACATGTTGGAAACATTCAAATATTTAGTTTTAAGAAAATGTTATGTATTGTAAGAAATTTCTCGCAACTTATTTAATTGTTATTAGACTATATTCAAACACAACAGACTAATAACCATAAATAAAATGGTATTCAAAGAGTTAACCGTGAGAAAAACCGTTTCTAACTGCTTTAGCCTAGTACGGAATAACCAGAATTTTATCACACCAAATAGGTTCACATAATGAATCGACTTGGATCCTTGCAGGTGGGTATATAATATTCTATCAGTCTATATAATATTCTATCAGTCTATTCTCAGTTCTATCAGTCAAAATTGTCAATCTGTCAATATCTTGACTGATAGAACTGAGTTTCAAGTCCTAGTGTTGACACCACAATATTTTTTCCAATTGTTTATTCAAATCATGAAGAGTTTCCAATGTCCAGCACTCTCAAATTTGTGACCCAGGACTATTGGGACATGATGCTCGTACTCACACATAGATGATAGCACCTTAAATTTTCTTCACACAAAAGGTCATATATTTTCTTTGCTCATTATAGATGGCACCACCTGATAAATTAAATAAGTTACATTCCACGCCTCATTTGACAAGACATAACTAAACCACAACCTACCACCAATATACATTTTCTGACATTAGCTAATTCCAACGTGACATTAAATTTCAGTTTTACGGTTCTTAAACCATGCTAGTTATAAATGTTGTAATTTCAAAACTGTAAAGATGAAAAAATTGTTCTTTACAGTGAACTTTATTGTTAATTGGATGGACCGACTGTTGCCAGTTATTTTACCGTAATTTTAGAATCAGAGCAACAACACCCTTCTATAATTAACAAAATTTCTAAGAATTTCAATAAATTCAATTGGATAGTGCCGAACATATGTATGAAATGAAAGTGTGAGCATCCTAGTGGTAGGATATCCACTCTCCCTGGAGCAGTGAGAGTGGATGACTTGATCTTCGGTTAAATGCTTTTTAAATATCGGATTCTTTGTCCTTAAGAATGCAGCTGGGGCCAACTAGTGTTAAAATTACATCAAAATAAATATTTAAAAAAATACAATGTGCATCTACACCCTAAATCAAAATTTCACAAAAGTTTCGTGCTATTAAAATCAAATTTTAATATTTTATTTTCTGAAATATTTATTACAATTAGATACGAACTTGAATAATAAATTGGCCACAATATTTTCTACTCTGTTAGTTACAGTCATTATTCCTAAGAGAGCCAGCAATTACTGGAATAGACCCAAAAAAAGGAAACTTAGTGGTTTTCTTTAATTGCATGCCTTTGTTCCCTTGTCTTAGAAGACAAATCGATCCTCTTCTCTTTTAAGAGACTTAAGAGATTCAATGACTTCTTAACATTAGCACAGAATTCTTGCTAAAGCTACATCTTTAATATTACACCAAGCGTAATCAAGAATCATGAGTATCGCATGCTTGCTTGAATCATGAAATGAGGTATTTATAAATACAATGCGTGATAACCAACATAATAGTTCTGAAGCAGAACTTTTACTTTAAATTAGTTTGTGGTGAATTTTAAATACATTACAGAAGCAAAAACTATAATGTTAATTTATCATATATTCTTCAAATTTAAATGTTTCGAAATATTTTACGCTGATATTTAGAAAAATAAAAATGCATTACAAATATGCAGGAAATTGATATTTTATAGAGCGATTTGTAAAAATTGTTATTTACATGGATGTTTTAGGTCTTAATCTTCGCTACTTACTTTTGCACCCAGTCTCATATGAGGATGTTGATTACGATGTCGGGTCAGAGTCTTGCAAAATGAAGCTGGAGCGTTTTCAGTAGTATTCCATGAAATTATAGCATGACTCAATTTGTTGTTTACATTGATGTTATCGCTCTTTCGCCTTGTCTTCGTTACTAACTTTTGCACTCTGTCTCATATTGGAAAGCTATTTACTATGTCAGGTCAGATTCTTACAAAATAAAGTACTTTCAGTAGTGCTCCATGGTCTTAAAGAAGGACTCAAATTGTCGTTAACGTTGCTGTTTTGGGTCCTAATCCTTGACAATGTTACTTACTTTTGCACCCAATCTCATATGAGGAAATTGAATACAATGTCGGGTCATTCTCTTGCAAATGAAGTGAATTTGCTTGCAATTATAAAATGACTCAAATTTCCCCGAGATCTAAATGAAATACTTCTACAGATGCTTTCATCTGTAGAGTGTTTCGCAAGAACTGGCAATATTTATTGTTCCATTAACTATATTTTATGAAAAAAAACAATAAATATTCTGAAAGTGCAGGCACTTTATAACTTACAATTTAAAAGTTCTCTGACTATTATTAAATTGAGCAATAAAAAGTAATGAACATTGACTATAAGTTACTTTTTACACTTAATTATCTTCAGATGAACGAATTTTATGATTGTGTAAAAAAAATTTTAAATCACTCAAAAAGTTTTATCATATATTGAAGTACCCAAAAAGGGAAATTAACATTAAGGGGTCCAAAGTATGTACTGCTCTCCTCACCAAACTATTCGCACAATATTTCCCAGATTGCAGTTACCCCCTAAATTTTGGGGATCAGGAATACGAATCAGTCGATAAAAACATATGCTTATTCAGAGAAGGTACGATTTTGTGTCTGATTTTGTATTTTAATCTATCGTTTGCCCTAATTAATTAGCATATTTGAGTTCTCCCTCTCAACAATCCAGTGAGATTCAGTCCTAGAACGTAAGATCCGATTATTAGATCAGAAGCTATTCAGGGTGGTCCATTTCTTGCTTGCATACTGTTCACAATAAAAAAGTGTGCTCTTATTTTACAAAAACAAAATATTGAAAGGAAATATTTCATTTTATAAACCTTCATTATTGAGATTTTAAGATTTTAATCTGCGTAACGAAATTTTAAAATCATTCCTGCATCTATGTCGCGTTTTTAGAGAAGTTATTTTTCAGGCTAGCTAAATATTTAAATATTCTTTAAACACAAAAGAAAAGAAAACAAAAAATAATAATTTGATAAAGCTATCTAAAAATTAGATTTAAATAAAGTACAAAAAGCATTGAGATATACTTTTTCTGTCAAAAAAATATAATAAGATTATTTCTTGAGAATCGAAAGCTTATTTAAGAGTAAAAAATTGGAAATATATTTTGCTCCATGATTTTAATTCCATTAAAGTTAATCCAGATAAAATAACCTATGGGAATTTCGAAATTTGTTTGTTGTTAAACAAATAATTACTCTCAAATGTCACCTAATTTTATATTTTTCTTTTAACTGTTCTATTTTAAAATGCTACTTCAGTTAGTTTTTTATTTTAATGTTTAGCTTAAGGTTTTTAATGCTCTTAACAATGTTTTTTTAATTTATATTTTTCTTACATTCATATTGTCTTATGTTAGGTTAAAATAAATTATTTTTAATATGTTTCCAGAAATTAATATAAACTGCAATAACGTTTTGCATTTTTTCAAATAAAAGAAAATATAATAATAATTTTCTGTATATTTTATTTTTGAAAAATAGCAATCTTCTTCTTTTTCTTCAATTTTCGTTTTTTTTTTTCATTTTCGTTGATATTTTATCTTTTCTCAATTATAATTAATAGAATTACCGCAAGGTTTAGAAAAGTGAATCACGAGATTTTTATGTCAGCAATTTATTATTGTTTATAAAATTGTGAATACTTCTACGCGAAATTTACTAATAATGTCAAAAAATAGTGAATATCAAAACGTATATATATATATATAGTTAAGTTTTTAAACTTATTATATTATTCACCATATTATATTTTTCGTATTTATATTTCGTTACTTAAGTGTCTTAAATTATATTATTTAATTCAAAATTGATACACATTTTCAACGTATCAGTTCCTGAGGTTATCTATCAGAAAACCATAATGTGCTATTGAAAGTCTTACGTATTTTTTTTATTGCGATTTTTTTATTGAGACAATTTTTAATTACAATACAATTTATTTTACATTTGAAATCTACCATTGACTCTTAAAATATTTGCAACATAAAGAAACTGAACAGTAAATAAAAAAGTAATAACATTTCCAGGCGTATTTTTGAAAAAAAAATATTTATTTGTTCATGGTTATTATTCAAACTTTTTTTTCTCATTTTAATTGATCTTTTATCTATTCTCAATTATAATCAATTGAATTAACGCAATTATTAGAAAAATGAACCATGAGATTTTTTGCTAGCAATTTATTGCTATTTTTTAAAATTTATCATGAATATTTTTTTAATACTGTCAAAAAATTTTTAAAAAAATAATGAGTATCAAAACATATTTATAAATACGGTTAAATTTGCAAAATTATATTATTCAATGTTTTGTATTTTTCATATTCATACTTTGTTACTTATCTAATAAGATCAGCGTTTTTCAGCAGCTAATAATATCAAACATAAATTAAAAATTGATTCTTAATTTCAATGTATCGATTATTGAATTATCCATCAGATAACCATCTTCTGTTATTGAAGAGCTTACGATTAATTTTAATTTAGTGGGGAGGTAAAAATGCTTTTATTAATTGATCTAATAAATTACTCAAAAGAATGCATCTTATCATATCTCAAGTACTTAAGAAGATCATTATTGAAATGATTTAACCTTGAGCTGAGCAGTACTTTATTGAAGTCATTAAGAGTGATTTGCATGAAAGCTTTTAGCTATCTTTCGCAATTAGCGCTTATGAATTTCTGAAAAATTGTGTAAAGATATTATCAAAGACTTTATAGACACAGTTCATTTAATAAATTAAGAATAATTTTAATGAAGGCTCTCATAAGTATAATCATCCTGTTATTATAAAACTACTATTACTTTCTCATATGAACTATTAATTTAATAGGTGATGTAACGAGTTTCAATTACTAAAGATTGGTGTGAGAGATTATTATAAATCTTTGAAGAAATGTAACTGTTTTTTTAAACTTAATTACTTTATTTTAAAATTTGAGTTATTAATATTTTTTTAAAAGAAAACTAACATTTATGGAAATTTTACAATCTCTCGATCTGATTAGTTTTTATGAGTACAAATTCATTATGATTCATTAATATCTGATAAAATATATTTTCATTGGTGCTTTTGATATCGATGAAAATACCAGATTGTCAACCTTTCTATGTTTTTATTTTATCGGAAGCACTGTGTGAGATATTTCATTGTTACAAAAATTTCTTACAATGAAATGTCTGTTACAAAAGGTTACAAAAATTTCTTACAACGAAAGGAGTTTCAATGGGAACGAGTATAATTTTTTATAAATGAATCGAAATTATGAAATTATTTACAATCTGTTTCTCATGAGTTTTCAATGAGATCAATACAGTTTTCATGAGAGTAATTTTATTATGATTACTTAATATCTGATAAAGAAAAATGTTTGCGTTGATGTTGTGGACATCAATGAAATTATTAGATTATTATGCTTTCCGCGGCCTCTTAATTGAAAGCACCATTGAATGTACTCTTTCATTTACGCCTTTTAGTTACATTAAAGAAATTTCTCGTGATTTAATGAGTTTCAATTGAACCGAGAGCTATTTTTTAAATTTATGGACGTTTATGGGATTATTTTTAAATCTATTGAAAGATTTATTTTTTAGGAGATCGTATATATTATTATTATTCTATTCTATCTAACAAAATATGTTTGACTTGTTGTTTGTGATATCAATGAAAATACTAGATATTTAAACATTCTATGGCCTCTTAATAGGAAGCATTATTAGAAAACCTCTTTCATTTACACGCTTCATATTACATTGTTATTAAAATTTCTCATGATGAAATGAGGTTGATGAAATTAGGTTTCATGAGAGTGAATTTATTATGATTCCTTAGCATCTTATAAAATATGTTTGATTTGCCGTTTGTGATATCAGTGAAAATGCTAGATTGGTAAGCCTCCTATAGGTTCTTAATCGACTAACTATTTGAACGTTCTCTCTTTTACGCCCTTTATTTACATAGCATTGTTATAAAAAAATCTCATGATGAAATGAGTTTTAATTGAAGTGATTCCTATTTCATTTTAAGTAAGCTAATGTTTATGGGATTATTTACAATCTTCGGAAATATTAATTTTTTTATATGAGTGAATTTATCATGATTTGATATCTAATAAAATATGTTTACATTGGTGTTTGTGATACCATAGCTTAATAATTTAATATTTTCATTGATATCTTAATTGGAAACACTAGTGGATACACACTTTCATTAACACCCTTTATTTTCATTACATGGTATAAAAATCGTTCATGAGGTAATGAATATGTATCGAAGCAAGTATTATTTATTTTTTGTAGAAAAATTGATGTTTATGGGAATACTTAAAGAACCTGAGAAATAAGTATTTTATTTATTTATTTTTGTGAACGGAGTTATAATGATTTATTACAATTTGATCTCTGTGATATCTATGAAAACATTAGAATAGTGAGATTTTTATTACCTCTTAAACTGAACATTACACTATCAATTATATTACTAAACATTTCTGAAGACGTATTTTCATTTACAATTTTTATTTCCATTACATTGTTTCAAAACTTTCTCATAATGCAATAAGGTTTAATTACAAAATATTTGCATAGGATGTTCTTATAAAGCTTGAGAATTTTTTTTTTTTTTGTAATTGGATGTTTTAGGATTTACAGTAATGAGATCGTCTTAAGTTTGTTAATAGTTTGGAATTGGAGCTATTACTAATTTTAGAAACTGAGTTTGATTGACTTTGATGATCACTCATTTATAATCTGTTGCCTACCAAAATACCTATGGGGGCTACCATCGACCTCGCGTCAATATACTTAAAAAGTTCTAGAGATATGTTTATGTAAAACTAGTATATAAATGATTAAATAAGCACTTAAATTGGATCAAATAACGTAAAGTCAGTAACCATAAACACTTTCAGTAAGTTATTTTTCGTTATGTTTCGAAAAACAAGTGAGCTTAAATTAGCTCCATCTGTCTTTCTAGTGTAAAAGAGGGATTGTTGGGCCCTACCAGAGACTGCTAAATTTATAGCCAAGATGACGTACATTAAAAAGAGCTTCCTGCTTTGCCAGCCGCTTATTCATTTGTATGCAGAATATCATGCCAACTTAACCATTTGAGAGTTCCTCTTAGATATCCGCATTCTTTTACATGGCTTCTCGAAATTCTCTCGCCAAGGAGTATAAAAAAAGCCACTGTTTAAGAGCCTTTCTCTTAAAATAAAGCTATTATTTCATACTTTATAACCATATTTAAAATTATACTTATACTAAACTCTTGATTACAGTTTTATTAAAAAAGCAATATAGTAATTTCAAACTTTATTTAAACTTTAGAACGAACAAATAACTAAAACATTTTAAAAGAAATTAAACTTTCTTAGAAATCACCGATTGGGCTACATTTTTTCACCTAGAAAAAAAAACTACCAAACTCAGTGCATTAATATAAATTTTTATGAATCCAAATCATGCAGCATTGGAGGAAATCGTTTTATATTAAATATTTGACCAGAAAAACTTTTAATTTTCGTAAAAATGTAGATTTTCAGCACCATTGATATTGATATTCTGCACCATTTTCAGAATAAACATAAAGGGTGCTAGCTGAGGATGGGGTAAACTTGGCCTAATAGACATGAGTAACTATTGAAAGCTCACAACAGTTATGAAAGAAATATATTGATAGCAAAATAGCATAATTTTTTGCAGTGACACATCCTTCAAAAACACATTTTTAATTTGATAAGTTACCAGCTATTTATTTTCTAATGATATTTTGAATCAACTCAGGATAGATAAAAATGAGACATCAATCAAAATTTGAAAAATGCTATAAGCTTTTATATAATTAATAATACTAAACCACATAAGTAAACTAAAATATTTCAGGCGTATGATTAGTTCGCAGACATGTCTAAAAGAAATTTTGTATCATTTCAAGGAGAATATTGGATTCTATAACAAGCATGTTTTCTTCTCTCTTTACAGCTACGTTTTCCATATTATCAACTAACGGTAAACAACGTCAAAAATGTTCACACTATTTTATTCCTGTCCACAAATTACTCAAAATTCTTTGACTTCATTTTTTTTATTTGTGACACAATTTGAGTACATTGTCTGAAATAAGGAAGAAATTTGATCTTCGATAATTTAAAAGATTATTCACAAAAGAGAATCGACACGATAACTCCTAAATTGTAGTGAGAAATAAAGGCTTCTTAGAATTTGGAAGTCATTTCTCAAACCCGAAAGTGAAACACTTTGTTCAGGCTTTTTATTCATCAATAGCTTTTTGGAAGGCGGCCAAAACACGTCCTGTGTAGACACGTCAAGCACAACGTTTTTAACTTGCATTAAAAGAAATTTTTATGTTTGATGTTTCAATTCTCTCCTGAGCATCTAGACATTAAAGGAATAGTACACTACTTTCATCTACTTTGATGTAATGAATTTTAATAGAAGGCTCAATCAAAAGCCAAAAATTGATTTCAGAAATTATGTATTTATGCAAAATACATACATTTCTTTTGCATATCCTTGTGATTCAGCTATACAGAGTTTTCAAAGTAGAAAAGAAAATAATCTTGCATTCAGCTATATACAGATTGAGTGACATGACTTTTCTCTCTGTTGCTCTTCAATAGCAAAGAAACACTGCACTGTTCTTTTTACTTACTTTGCAAACATATTCATAGAGTAGAATGTTTGCTTATAACTTTATGCACCACCTACTCTTCTAATAGTATGAGCCTTCATCGCTGATCCTTACTTAGTTCAGTGTATTGCTGGTTGGGGTAAATTCAAAAGAAATATTTTTTATTTATTTTAGAAACATATTCATAGAGTAGCACGATTGTTTATAATACTATGCACCACCATTTCTGATGATAGTGCGTGTCTTCGTCGCAGATTCTTATATAGGTTTCTGTATTGCTGGTTGGGAAAAATTTAAATCAACGATTTTTGTTTACTTTGCAAACACATTCATATAAGAGCACGTTAATTTCTAACATGGCAAATCACTATCTATGCTGATAGTACGCGTCTCCATCACTTACCTTTTTATAAGTTACTTAATTATTTGAATGAATGAAAGTTTACTAAATTCCATTCCACAACCTTAGATTAGGCTTAGTCATTTTTACTATCCAATATTTTTTACAGAAGTGAGTACATTCTTAATAATTTAAATGGAAATTAACAAATCGCTCTAATTATATAAGCTGCTAGAGTTTCCGAATATTTACACTCTTAACTGGTTTTTTTGTTAACTTTCATTAAATCTACGGAATATATTTTGGCAACTTTCCCTTTATTGTCATTGCTAATAATCAAGCTATGAACAGTCTTATGGAAAATTGCTGCTTATAAATTTATATTTCTTCTAATTCTGGTTTTCTACGGAAGGAGACTTAAAAAAGCTTAAATAGTTAAAACTACAATATTGATATCTTGCTGAGATCAGTGCTACTCTGTCGTTTTCCAGATTGTAGATTACTAACAAATTAAGCATACTCTTACAGAAAAATAAATCTTTAGGATCAAAGAAAATCTAAGAAAAATAAATCTTTAGGATTTAACATAAACTATACACGTTTCTTTTATTTTCCACCCCGTTCCTTCCTCCAGCAGGTAAATAGTTTACATCCATTTCATTCAAAGGAGAAAATATATTCAATTGAGTGGTTGCAAAAGAGAAAATTATTTCTTGTGTTACGAAGTGATTTCTATTGATGTTATTCGAGGATTCATTATGTTACGGAATTTATAAGCTATTCAATGTTCCTTTTGTTATTTGCTGTTATTTTACGATTTATAAGTTATTAAACAACTTTTTTCTGTTATTCAATGACAGCTTCCACATACAATCGAGATCATTCCTAAAAGCATTTGAATGCAGTTTCGAACCAGCGTCTTTCCGTTATATCTTGTCCCCGGCGGGAAAGTATACAAGTTACTGTCTTGCTCTGTTTTTTTTCCTACATTTTAATCAGAGTTTCCTAATTTAAACACTATTAAACTATCTCAGTATTTAGAATATTCATATTATGATTGAATTTGCCTAATGAATCACACTTTGATTAGTTTTATGTGTAATAACGTTAATGTTGTGCTAAATAAAGCTGCATGCTTAATTGCGACTGCTACAAAGAGGGGTAAAATAGCGACATATATAGAAAATAGTTTATAAAAATGGTGCAAAGGACCGTACTGTAAATTTTACTGTGAATTTTGAATAAAATCTATGTTCTGCTCTAGGTTAAGTGATAAAAAAGTTGGTAATTGTCCATAAATATACTTATCATTTGACAAATAGATAAAAACTTAATACACAAGAGTAAACAGTGCAAAAATGGTATAAAGGAAAATCTCTAAAAAATAGCGAAGGAAAAAAACAATCATATCTGTTTTACGGTAAGTTTAGAAAGCAATCCGGAATCTACTCACAATTTGGCAATAAGAAACTGATTGCTGATATATTACCTGACCGGGCAATAAAAAATTTCAATTAAATAACGAGATTAATTTAGAAAATTTATTTGCTTATAATTTTAATTATATTTGATAAAATATCGTTAATAATTTTAGCTGGGAAAAACAGGGATTTATCTTTGAAAAAATAAAAAAAATAAATATTAATAAAGAAAACAAGAACCTCCATTAGAAGGTAATGTCACTCTCTTCTCCATGGCACGAATTACTCATATAGAATATGAATCTTACTCATATAAAATATGAACTTATCACAGAGTATGTAATAATATCTCCAACGAAAACAACAAAAAAATATTTATCCGTCATAAAATTCAGTAAAATTTCAATATTTTAAAGCAATAAGTTATAGGATTTATGAACAACAATTTCCAAAATTTAAACTGCAATTTATTTTTCAACAGAAACAATAATCTGTATTCTTTTCTTATTCATACTTTTCAGAAATTGTTATTTCAACGCTCCGCATAAATAATACATATTAAAAATATATTCTTCCCTCGAAGAAAAACCAAATATTTTACCGACAGCAATATTTTTGTCGACTGTCTTTATTAAACAATTTTAATCACTTCTTAAGCCCATTCTTCAACCTTCCAGTGTTGCAAAACTCTAGATGAATTATTGATTTCCTTCTCCAAAAGTCATTTCCCATTAAATTCCAGATTAAAGTATCAACAATTTTCTCACAGCGTGAACACATTTAAATTTTTTGCGTGAAAAGTATGCATCTTTTGTCTTGTATTTGCTTTTAGTTGTTTTTAAAGAAACTTTATACTTTAAAAAAAAAGTTGAAACTTTTTGAATTTTGCAAAGTTTAATAATTGCTATTTTAATAATTGCTTTGAAAAGTTTAATAAAAAACATATTTTATAAAAGAATCTTTCGAAAATAAATACTATTCCACAATCATGATTCTCAGGAAGGTAATTTAGTATTGGACGTTATCCTCTTTTTTTTTAAATGTTTGAAAAATAACTTTTGATGCGATGTTTTCTTTAAAATAATTGATACCATCAGAAAGAGTTTTTGTAGGTTTGGGAAGTTGAAGTGGATTGAAATATGTGTGTTAATTTCTAAGGCATGTTTTTGAAAAAAAGTTTGCGAATTGATAGAATTAAATTGTTTTTCAAAGATTTTTGTTTCTTAGTCTTATTGCTTTAAATTTCGAAAAAAAATTAAACGTTACGTGTGATACACAGTATGTCTAAAAGTTACGCAAAGCAGATGTTTAAGTGAATATTTAAAGAATTCTAAGTCAAAAAGGTTAGAAATATGATATCCAATTATTATAAGAATAATTCATACAAAATGATAAATTTGAAGATTTTAATGTTTTTTATTATCCAAAGAACTAGTTTGAAAGAAAATAATACAAATTCATAGTGTATACCAATAAATAAATAAATAAAAAGGTTATCGACCTATAAGGCTTTTAGCGTCGCTNGTTCTATATATATTAATATTACCGGCAAAGTATGAAATCCGGCATTGTATAGAATGCCTAAATTTAGCCAGCAAATTATAAAATACATCTGCCATTCGTTTCAAATATCACTTGGCAAGACTCATGACTTTTAACGCGTGACTTTCAACGCGTTGCTCATGACTTTTGACTAATAACAAAAATTATTTTTTTACTTCGCTACATGGAAATAGAGGAACTTAATGAAATTTACATGGAAAAATGTAATGAAATGTAATTCAAAATGTCATTCAAGCCTGGCAGGTTGCAATAAGTAGGTTAATTTCATATTTTTTACATGAAAATTTCGTTTCCCTTAATAAGGAAGGCTTAAATTTTGTTTTGCATAACTTTCTAATTTTCTTTCCACATTTTGAATAAATGTTTTTCAATGGCACTCTCAGTATTTTTTCAGAATAATTTTTTTTTTTTGCGAAATGCATGTTACTGTGAATGACCGAAATCGGTAGTTTTACATTTATTCGATATTTTAATACTTATTCACTATAGATTAGAAGAAACATCAGTGTTGGGTATACCGGGCAAATGTATACCGGACAGAGGCACTTGATCTTAAAAAAACATCAGTGCAGGGTATACCGGGCAAATGCATACCGGGCAATGGCACTTAACTAGACCTAGTATATATTTCAGACATTTACCAAAGGTCCAGTCATACTATATACTAGGTCTAGTTAAGTGCCACTCCCGGTAAAAATTTGCCCAGTATTTCCTACACTGATGTTTTTTCATGGTTCAGTGCAACTGCCCGGTATACCCTACATTGATGTTTTTTTAAGATCAAGTGCCATTGCCCGGTATACCCTACACTAATGTTTTTCTAAAGTCAAGGATCACTGCCCGGTATGCATTTGCCCGATACTCCAAACACTGATGAGTATCGGGCCGAGTACTGAGTATCGGGCCACTGATGAGAGTACCGAGTTCTTCAAATCTATCGTCAGTAAGAATTAAAATATCGAATAAATGTAATTATATCCACGAATAAATTAATATCAAATCGGACGTAAAAAATATTTCGGACATTCACCATAGTAACTATGTGATTGTCAACATTCACCGGTGAAAGTCAACAACCACCAATTTCGCTCATTTACAGTAACATGCGCATCATTTACATATAATAACCTCATCAGGACGTTTATTTCATACTTTGCCTTAATAGCATCCGGCATTGTATAGAATGCCTAGTACATATATATCAAATGCTTTGCCGGTAACATATATATCAAATAATAACTTGGGAACGAAGTATTACTTAAATCTACAGATTTTGATTTTAAACACTTACATTTAATTATCAAAATTCAAGTTGAATACACTTATTTGGATAATGATATCATCTCTCTCTCCGGAAGCTGATATGAAATACAAAGGCAACTTTTTTTTTATTTGTTAAGTGATTATATTAAAATGAATCAGAGCCTATCATGTGAACGCCTGCGCCTATGAATCAACAACCATGCCCACCAAATAAACCAATTATAGACAAAGAACTGCTTAACTAATCAAAATACCAATTTTCTGGCTAATCTGTCACTAATTGAGACTTTGGTAGCGTAGAAAATGTCGAGAAAATATGTTTCCTGATGCCATCTCTTGCATGCTGATGTTCAACGCAAATGCTAAACAGGAATATTGTTTCCATATCAAAATTCACTGTCTCTCCTATTTTAGCGGTGTGGCACTTCGTTGGATGAACAAAGTTTTCTGGCACAATAACTCTCTGAGTTTGCACAGTTATTGCCTCATATGGATCTTGATGAGCTGTTGTTTCTCTTGGGCTATCTTTAACTGGTCTTTAAACTTGAAATTTCTACCACCGTTTTGAGACCACACGTTTAAGAATATTCCGAATTTGAAATTCAGTGATTTGAAATAGTGCCTATCTCAGCACCCCAACAATTCCTTCTTTAAAAGACTTGTTAGCGTTTTTTTGTTAGTTTAACTCACGATTGCATATAAACAGTCTGATCTCAGCAAGAAACGCAAAACGATTCATACTCATTCCGCCATGAGCAATCTATTTGCACACGTCGACGTCAACTGAAATGTTTTGCATTTGCATACTGTTACAACTTTAGACAGTGGTTCGCCGAATTTGATTTTGAACAATTTCATCAATATTTACTCACATTATTTCACATTTAATAATTATGAATAGAATTTGAGCACCAATGTATTTCTCCTTATCAAATTTAGTACTACGTTAAAAGCCTGTTGCTACCCAAACAGATCATGAGGATTGAAGTCCCGCAGTGTCCATTTGTAAATATGGTCAACATTGCGCACCGATAAATTTGATTCCCAGTTTAACTGGTACTCATCAGTTCAAAGCTAGGTGGGCTTCAAGTCTGCAACGGAAAATTATCCTAATGACATTGATTCATAATCAATACTTTTAACAAAGTGCCAAAAAAATTATAAGCACTATAACAGCTACAAAATCAGTAAGTGAATATAATGGCAAGAATTCCTTTTTGCTGTCATTTTTTTTCTAAATAAAAATCCTAGCCTCGATGACTCAGGGGATAGGGCGTTCGAAATCCAATGAGGTGAACCAGATTCGAATCACAAGCGATGGCTGGTCAAAACGAATCCCCATCCGGCTTGCACCTACAGCAGTGCTGACGTGAAATATCCTCAGTGGTAGACGGATTATGGGTTATTAGAGTCCCTTTGTCGTCAGGCTAACCGAGGGATGGTCTCATCCGCAATGCGGAATTATTCCATCAAAAAGTCCTCCACGAAGACAAATTTCTCCTAATACTTCCAATCCAAGAGTTCCCTTGTCTTTTAGATTGGGTTCAAAATTACAAGGCTACGGAACTGAACATTGGTAGTCGTAAACCAAAAAATTTGGTCGAATATTAAACGACTGTTACAAAATATAAAATAAATAAAAATCCTGATGAAGAACAATCTCTGAAGATATAAATAAAAGTCCGTCAAGATGTAGATCAACTGCTTACATAACTTCAGATAGAACGCTTACGTTTAAAATATATTTTTATAGCTTTCTTTCAAGACATATTTTATACATGTTTTGAAAAATTTACATTATTTTTTAGCTTTAGAAATAAAGTTTGAATAAACAAACAGAAAAACAAAATTTATTATAAAAACATGAAAGTGTTCTGGGAACTAAAAATTTATTTCCATAATTATTACAGTATGTTCTTTTTAATTTTTTTTTTAATTTTGTAAGTTTTGAACATTTTATTTGTTGAAAAAAAAACTGAAATAAGGAAAAACCTTAAAATGAGTTTTTAATTTTTGGAGCAAAGAGAAAACACTTTTAATTATAAACTAATTAAACTTTTAATATTTAAAGACCTTTCTTTTTTTTATTAAATCCATTTTGAAGTTTTTCTGGATATATATTTTTTCATAAAATTTAGAATTGGGTTTAAGTAAGATTTTGGATTAACTTATTTATGTTTACTATATTTTTATTTAAATAAAAAAGATCTTCGAATTAAGTTAGTTCTATTTATTCCTTTTTATTTTCTTACTTATAATTATAAATGCTTATACTACCATTGTTAAAATAAACAAACTTAAAATGAAAGAGTGTTTATTTACGTCCCAGGAATGTTTTTTAATCTTCCTGACCTTATTTTCTCTTATTTAGTAACCTCCCAAAAAATTGCGTTCAAAAAAAGTTTATACAATAATTACGTTAAAATGCTTTTTTTTCATTTTTAAAGCATTTTTCTCATGAAGGTAATGCTAAATAAATAGCTCATGAAGATAATACTATTCAGTGAGACTAAAATTTATAATTACAGTAATATATGATACACATAAGAATCAGTAAAGTCACTTTAGTGATACATTATAAAGCAAGAATTTTAAATAATTTGTGATGCATGCATACTATATTTCTGGTTAATCCGACATACACACAACAGACTGAATATCTAAATAAATTCGAATATAACAGAAGTGAATAGCAGTAAAATATTATAAAATCATTTTATGTCACTGACTGATTTATGTGAATCTTATGAAACAAAAACTAAAAACATGCGAGCATTTTATATTTGTATGAGTAATTTGTCAAATCGCACTGATAACGGGATTGAAATTATTTGGCGAACTATCAGACCTGATCTGTATTTTTTATGAATGAGGAATGAGGACTTACTATGTATTACAAAGGCTATTGAGAGTTTTGGAGTTAAATCCGACAAGAAGTGCATGTCACGTAAACTAACGACTATCTTGGCTACATGTTTTTACCATCTTGAAATTGCACAATTATTCGCCTTTAAAGTTCCAATAATGGTTCACACGCATTTGTATATATGTTTAAAACATGTCCTACCAAAATTTCACACAAAAATTTAGTTAAATAGTTTAAATAAACACTACTCTTCGCCAAGTTTTTAGAGTTTAAAAAAACACAATATGCTTTACAAATGAGCTGCAGATTGTGCGAGCTTTATCAATAATAGGTGTTAAGATTTAATTTTTCAAATTAATAATTATTTAATAATTTATTGCTTAATAAGTTTGCAAGAACGCTTGATTCAGTTATTAGCTTAAAAAAATAATTCACAAAATTTTAAAGTTTTTCAATACTGGAGTCGGTTCGGCATTCTACTACAGTTTGTTATGTTTAACATTTATACGAATGAGAAAATGGTGTTGTTAGATGTTTAAAAAGTCTTCTCATATCCTGAAAAGAAAAATTCTGCAGTTTTGTTTCAAAATGATTGCAAATAAACTATAGCTCAAGAATTTTATTCGATTTTATAACCGTTGGTTGAACAGCCAACCTAATTTCGGGATTACTAATACTGATGTCCATCTTCGTTGCCCTTTAATTTGTGACATAATACAAAAGACAAGATTATTCCTGGATAAAGTATTTGGAGAAATTTGCCTTCGTGGAGGACTTTTTATGAAACTAATCTGAATTTGCTTTAAATGGAGAGTAAAACCACGAAAACATCCCGCTGTTAGCCTAACGGCAAGGAATCCCACTCACGAACCATCTACCATTGAGGATATTTTGCGTTAGCATTGTGGTCGGGCAGAGCAGGGGTGGAATTCGTATCGATCAGCCATCGCTGGGATTCGAAACTGGTTCACTTCATTGGAAAGCGTGAAGGCTCTATCTCCTGAGACAAGACTGGTCATAGTTCAAATTTGCAAATAGTTATGCAATTAATATTTTTATTTAATTTATTTATATTTCGAAAACACGGCACTTACTTTATTCCTCTAAATATGCACGGTCACAGATTTCAAATTAATCTTGTTTTAAAAAGAAAATTTGAACTTTAAAAAGAAAAATATATGGAATAAATTTGGATGTGAAACATTTTATATCGTATACAAAATAAAAAGGAATCAAAATGATTATAAAAGATTCTATGAGTAAAATAAAACATGATTGAGAACACGTTATACAAAAACAAAAGTAAAATTTTTGTCTAGACATATTTTATTAATATTGGTTTTAAATAGAGACCAAACTTTTCCTGCCGCCTAATAATAAATAAAAATGCATTATCTTCGCATGACCAAACATATATATTCATCGACGTGTCATAACTAGCAATGATATCATTCCCAGTTTGTATTAGGCTGGTCGATTTAGTTTGTTTTCTAAATAATAATGCAAGTTTATTTCACCTTTTGCACGAAACCTGCTTACCGAAGTATTGCAGTCATATACCAGGCGTATTTCGCTAACTATCATTTTCCTTATTTGATGTTTCGCATAAATGTAAGTGCTTAACAAGCACTTCGATGTATATTTAATTTTCTCATATGCATCAATCTCTCTTATGCTAAAATTGCTTTGTAATATCAAAGATGTTTCAATAATTATCATTTTAGCCTTGAATACTAAAATCCAACTAAGTGCTGAGAAATAGTTTCCATATCATATGATTTCAAATTGCGAGAAATGTCACGTTCACATTTATTCTCATCTATATCAGTATCTTGAAATTCTATAAATTTTTCTTGGATATGTTATAATTTATGTAACTAAAACTCCAGAATAGTTAGATTGCAGTTAATGCATAGAAAATGGAACCTGGTAAATATTTGCACTTTTAGCTCGGTTTTTCAGCTTATGACATAACTAAACCAAGCTTTTTTTTATATTAGAGATATAAAATTATTATTTATTTTTATATTATTTTATTTATATATATATTAGAAAAAAATATCATATTATCATATCGTATTTCTTTTCACGCCGAACTGGAGCAAAAGGCTTATATCTCAGCTTTCCATCTAAATTCTATTTGTGACCAGACATTTCGTCTCTTTCCATATATTTTCTATAGTTTTCAATTCGTTTACAATCGTCCAGTACCAAATATTTTCAGGTCTTCCTCTTTTTAAATTGCCCTAAGGGTTCCAATCAAAAACTTGTTCTACTTTGTTTTCCTTTTCAGAAAGAATGTGGTTAAACGTAATGACAACCACTGTGACAGAGGATCTTACCAAAAATACGATACTCATCACAAACAATTACATTAGAAAAAAATAGAAAAAGTGTGAAATGATGGCAAACAAACCATCATCAGGAAGTGAACATGAGGAAACGCATTAACACACCAGCTTCCTATTGTCACTCCTTTGCTATACAGAGCGAAAGATTATAAAATAAGATAAAATTTCAAATAAATCTATTGGAAAACTGGTAGTTAAGTCAGAATAGATAACAAGGAAGCTACCTCTACTCTCTATTTGCCTTTTTCTAGTCTATTTTTCTCATATAGTTTACTCTGAAAGCTAACCAGTACTGGCGTAACTACGTTTTGCAATTGAATTTTCTTTAAACTGTTCCGAAATATATTTCAGTGCACTTGATTTATTTGACAAACCAAGGTCTTCCAAGGCAGGACAGTCGATGATGGATTATTGAAACTATAGTTTGTTATAGTTTTGTCCTTGTTCTGTTTACTCTAAAAACTAAATATTACTGGACGAAACTATATCTTACAATTGTATTTGCTTCCAACTTTTACGAAAAATATTTCAGTGAATCTGATTCATTTGACAAATCTTGGACTACCAAGTTCGAACATTAGGTGCTATGTTGCCGAAACTATATATGTAATAAATGGGTTGATATATCTTTGATTTCCTTTCACGTAATGTTTTAATGTTAAAACGCTATAATAAATCTTACTTTAACCCTTGACGAACAGCAACTCTTTTATGTTAACATGAATGGTGATTTGTGGTTTGCATTGGAAGGCACTTGCGTTTATTATAATATTGTGGATTCTGACAATCAATTCTCTGTATATCAATTCCAGATAAAATTACGAAAAAAATTATCGACATCTTGAAACTGTGAAATCCATTTTTACCGAAAAATTTTGAAAAACAGAAAAAATCTGATAAGTTGTAATTTTTACGGTTATCGAAATGAAATCATTGAATTACTCTAATTAAATAAACATTACTGTAAAAATAATGATATAATATTGGACGATGAGGATTGATTTAACTGTAAAATGGATTTTATGGATGATGCACCCAAGGTGCGAGAACTTCATACCGTAATTTGATATGAGATTTTTTAAAGCGTATGTGATGCTAAAAACATTGTAATAAATCCCTATTTCAATTAATATGGTTTAACTAAGATATGCTTTAACACTTGAAGTAAGTATTTATACCACGCAAACAGATGCTAAATTATGGAAGAACGAAGTAGAATACAATATCGACTTCTCTTTAATTTTCATTAAATATTTTTTTTTAAAAAAAGAAGAAATTTTTTTGAAGATGACATTTCCATTATGAATACTTTCCATTATTTCGAGAAGTATTACTACGCATGTAAATAATGAAGTAAAGTAGACAAATAACTAGAAGACGAAGTGAGGTCCCTTATAGACCCAACACTGTAAAGAAATTGGAATCAAATCACGATATTAAAGTACCGGCACTTTGGGTGCCGGTACTTTAATATCGTACATAATCCGTAAAATCCATTTAATCTTAAATTCCCTTTTTACCATAAAATATTATACCGATAGTTTTACAGAAATATTTAGTTAGAGGGATTTAGTGATTTTTGTTAAGTAACGTGATCCGGGGAAAAGGAATTTCACGGTAAAAAAAAAATACCAGCGCCCTATGCGTCAAAACTTTTTACCGTGATTTAATCAGGAACTTTATTACAGCTTACATAAAAACAAAGCTTTAAATTTTAAAATATTTTTATTTTAATCCGTAAAATTTTTTTTACTAAAAAATCCCTTTTTACTGAAAAATATATTTTCTATAGAAATATTTATTTAAGAAGAGTAATTCAGTGATTTTACTGTAAACTTTACTGTACATTAGGTTTTTTGTTCCTTAAAATGTTCCGGTGAAAAGAGATTTCACGGTAAAAAGAAAAAGAAATAAACATAAATACAGCGCCGTGAATGTCAACACTTTTTACCTTGATTTAATTATGAATTTTTTACAGTGTACATAAATCCAAAATCCAAATTTTGAAATATTTTTTTGAAAATTAATGATATTTATAAGAGCGATAAAAACACAATTACTAACATATGGTAGGAAAGGCAATTGTTGAAAAAATATTTTTAAGGAACCATAAATATAAAATTGAAATGGGGCCCTCCATAAACCCCACTTTAACTTGCAGAAGTTAAAAAGAATAAGATTTATTTTCAAATCTAGACGAGTAAGAAGCGATTTGTTTTATCTTCGACGTACTTATGCCTAGCATTTATTTTTAAAGTAGAAAGCATACAAGCATTAAATGTACATTTTAACGAGAAATAAATACAAGTATTTGTATCAATAAAGATATACATATAGGTTTGTACTGGTATTTGTTTTCGCGTCCCACGAGCTTTTCACGTTTTCCATTTATTCATTACACAAACTGAATTCCATGTGATCCCAAAATGTAGTTTTGTTGAAAAGACAAAAATTCTAGATTCTTTTCTGGCACAGGAAAAGATAAGAATAATGTTCTGAAGAGATTGAGATACTTATTATAAAAAAACTCTCGGGAATATTAGCATAGTTTGCAAAAAAATATACAATGTATAATGATGATTGATGATCAGAGAGACCTTGTTTATCGCTTTTGTTTATCTATTTGAAGAATAATAGTGAACTTGTTCTTTCTCTTTTACATTCGCTGTGCTTTTTACATCTAGGATTGTTGTATCATTGTACTGTATTTCTTCTTAGATTTTTATGTATAAAAAAGGAAAGAAATTGTTTCGTATGAGTGTACCGAAACTGAAACTTACCTTTGACGTTGAGTAATGGTTACAAGTAACATAGCTGCTCCACTTAAGTAATGCAATCCTTTTCTTGATTTAGAAAAATAACAAAGCAAGCGGTTTTTTATCAAAGGGAACATAAATTTAAAGTTAAGATTTCAATCCAAACTGCTTTCGTGGAAGATATATGCCAATTGCGTGATTTATTTGTCCCTGACATATTTCCAACCAAATAGTTATACTTAATAGTTATTTATTGAATGAAAAAATAAAACTAAGGGAACTGTTTTGAAAATAAATAAAAAATAATAATAAGGAACTCTATCTCAGATAGTGTTTTTTATAATCAACTTTACTGCAAACGTTTTACATTCCTTTTAATTTCGTTCGCATTGAAAAGTTGACTGATTAATCTATTTTTGAACTTGGGTAGAAATGTTGGTATGACAAGCTTGCTTTCTTAAAGATTGAATAAAGTCATACAAAATTTGATAAAAATACCCGTTTTAAATTTTTACGGTAAATTTTGGCTTAGCCTTTTTTCATTCATGATTTGTCCAGGCTCTCAAAAGCACCATTTTCTTTGAGATGAAAATTTAGCGATCAGGCCAACTGTCACTTTTAAAGTGTTAAAGAAAGTTAATAAAAGCCTGCACAAATAAACCTTGGTTTAGTGACCGTCATAGAATCTACAATAAGCTTTAAGGGGAATTTATCCTCAGTTTGAGAACGTTTTCTGTTCTATTTAATGAAGATTCATCCTTGATTTCAGAAGATTATTCTGACATTTCTTTGCAAAGTAAACTCCAATCTAGATGAAAAAAATTTAGTTAATCCAAGCTAAAAGCGAAACTCATCACGCGTTAGCCAGTCTAGTTAAATTGAACATTGTTTCAAGCTTGCATGGTTTATTTGTTAATCATTTATAAACCTTGTTAAGCTTTGTGATGATGGTTGTTGCTGACACTAAAATCAACTTTGCACTGCGATCTGGGATACCGGTTCCGATATTGATTCCATTATTTTAGAAAATAAGTTAGAGAAATGTAATGCATCATATAATTTTTTGGCTCAATAAGATGTCTGCTAAATTGCATCGATTTTTAAAAATATAGTTTAATGTAATATCTGGGAAGGAATACGTGAAACATTATCATGACAAAAAATTTTAATTCTTCAGCAAATGACGCATCGGTGAATGGATAGCTTTAAAAGAAAACATATTAAATGCTAACAGATGGATAAACGCATTAAAATGTTATAAAAATTTGTTATAAAGCACGATCTCTTTGTCATTTACCATAAAATGTAAATATTCAAATTTTTTTTATAAATGCAAACTATCTTTTCTTACGTTGCCATTTTTTCTGTTGTAGAAAAATCCAATGCGATAAAATGTGATAAGTGCCTATTTTTTCACTTTTTAGCAGTCATATTTTCTGAAAACTGGACTAAATAATATTTCCAACTAATAATTATTTGCATATTAAATACAATTATAGATTAATATGTGGAAGTTATTTAAAAAAGAAAAATGTGCATTAAATTCTAGTATAATTTTACTCAAATAATTTTTCTATTGAGGATATGACATCAAAATGTTTGAATGATAATATTCAAAAATGATTGTTTATTTATGTTAAGGTAGTTTTAGAATCGATTATTCAGGAAAGATATTTTCTATGTAAAAGATGGTAAAAGATCAATAAAGGTATTTCTATTTTTCTATCTAAATTGTGTCAAATTCCACAGATTTTTTATTTATTTTTTGAGTAATTTAATTACTAATTTTAATTTCCCTAAATATAACAAGTTTTGTTTCTCAATTTATTTTGACTGACAAACATTTTGTAAAAAAGTTGGTTTCTAGTGTAAGTATTGACCAACTACTTCTTAAGACTAATTTGGATTAACTCGAAGAGTTTCAAAACGACTCACATATCTTGAACTTTCCCAAACCATTAAATTTCTTTACTATCTACTTGCTTAAAACTTGCATTAAAATTGAAGCAATATATTGCATATTATGTGTTTTGTTTTTTATACACAAACGTAGCTAATAAAGTTGAAAGATTTACTAATTCAATCAATCACTAATAATAAAGAAAAATTAACTATATTCTCCATGGAAACAATATTGGAAAAGACATTAAGGAAAAGCAATTTACAATAATTAGCTTACTTAATAGATTTGCAATAAAAAAGTTAAAAGCAAAAAGTAGTTGCCCCTCCTCCAAAAAAGGAAAATATACAAAAAAAAGTTTCTTTTTTCACGTAATTTTGATAGATTATTAATTACACGTAACTCTACCAATTTTCTTAATGCCTCTAAATCGGTTTATTTAAAAACTTTAAGTTATGTATAGCACAAAACAACACAATTATGATGTTAAAACTCCGTTTCCCATTTATCACCGTCTTGCGTTCAAAACCAATTTTAGAAAATGACCTTAAAATATATAATCTTTTCTCCCTTTTAACTGTGAAGAAATAAATTTATAACTTTACCATAAACAGTAAAAAAAAGCGAAAAAAATAGGTAATCCTTTTTTTGACTCAGGATTAAATTAAGCCAACAGAGAACATTAGTTTCGAGTCAGCGGATCCTCTCACCTTAAAGAATAAAAATTGTGTCCAAGAATGAAAAAAAAAGTATACAGGCATATAAATCAAGTAATGGAAATTCAGAGGTTCAAGTCTGAAGCGGTTTAGCTGTTTCCCATGTATTCTCGCCGAAGATTGTTCTCCGTGTGGTTGGATACGTTATTATATTTCTTGATTCATTTATCATTGCGTGATTGTTAACGCTACACTGGATTAAAATGACTTAGAGATGTGCATTTGATGAAAGAGAAGCGCCGTTTTTTCCGATGGTATATAGTCGATGATGGTTTAGTTTATACTTAATGATAACTTAAGTGGATGATTTAGCTCCTATGGGAGCGAGAAGCTAGGTATTTCCAGGTTGGGAAGGGAAAAAAATGACTTTTTGTGGATTTCGATAAGTATCTGGCTGAGTTCCAGAACTTAAAAGTCAAAGTATAAGTAAACTCTTTCTTTGCGTATTTTATTTATTTTTTCATTAGCTGGATGTTTGTGATGATTAAGAGGAAGAAACTTATTGAAAAGAAGCAATTTAAGTCAAATGCCAGGTTGATACATTGAATGAAATTTACTCATTTAAAAAGATGTAGAAGTAATTTGTTATATTTAAAAAGTAAAAGATAACCAAATGAGTTTTCACACTTTGTTACACATTGAAAAAAATTAATAAAAGTATTTAAAAAAATAATTACCTAAAAATTACCTTATACAGGAGTTTCAGGATGTTAATTAGCTACTAAAAAACACATTTTTGCAGCCATAATTCAAGCTTTAAATTAACTTTCCTGAAAAACAATATAAAGAACTAAAGCAAGAAATATTATGAAAAAGGTTTTAATGGAACTCAGATCTATGGGGACGTTTTATTAAAAGCATTCCGTCTGCCTAAAATCTATAAATACTTATTCGAAAACTAGCATTGCGTCGTTTTATATGCATTGAGAAAAGAAAAAGAATAAAAAGTATGGTCGAAACTAATAGATTAGGGTAAAATTAGTGATTTTTTCTCAATGGGAACACCTAACGATAAAATACGGCTATTAGTATGTTGTAAAAATTGAAAATTTCATCATGATACCTGAGAGCATTGCGAAAAAGCCAATTATTCACTTAAATTTACATTTTTTAATTTTTAACAAAATATTTAGCAACAAGAAATTTATTTTGGAAAATCTTCTGCTAACCAGAATTTGCTAACTGGTATTTTCGATTAACCGTTACCATATGAAAGGAAAAATTACCAAATGAATTGTTTAAATATTATATAGGAATTTCATTAACCATAAAAACGTTTTTTTACCAGACATTTCATTACTACTTAGAACTGTAATTTTGTGTAGTGATTGAATAAATTGATTATTCTAAAGTACTTGTACGATTAATACTGTTATATTTCAGGTTATGAAAATATATGTAGTTATTTAAAATTACTATCTAATTTAACTGCAGATTAAAAGAATCGTAAAAATTGAATTTTAAGCAAGATATCTAGTTTTCAATGATTTATTTTACATATTTACGATAATCTATAACAACCACCATTAGTGTTCTTGAATCCTTTTCAAAAATTATATATATATTTTTTTTAATTAATTGTTGCAAATTAATATTTATTATTTCAGATCTCTCTCGAGGAATACGAGATAAAAAAACAACTACAAATCCGGTTGGATTATCTGATAAAACGTGGTTGTCTTTCTAATGATCACATTATAACTTTACTCTATTTACTCTTACAATAAATTTCGTTTTGATATTTTCAGTGCCACCTTTCCCCAGATATTTAAAATAAAAATTAACTAGATCTGATTTTATTCATTTATTTATTTTTCCATAAATAGTTCAAAAATGCAGAATTCTATCTACTTTCGAAAATTCCCAGTCCCTAAGTAAGATAAATAGTTTTATCTTCCGAAAATTGAAATGTTGACTGAATAAATTTGGTTAATTTGACTAAGGAAAAAAATCATTCGAAAATTTTCGAGCAAACACATAAAACAATTTCATAACATATGATGGGGAACTGATATTCGAATCAAATAATTTTAGTAAAAAAGGTTTTTAGGAATATTTTAATTATTACCCCTTATTTATTCATTAGATTTTTTGAGATCGTTGGTATGTATGCTTGCTGAAAAGATAATTTTCGTCAATCCCTATTTGTTTAATTACAGTCTCTGACTACAATTTTGCCACATCCAGTCAGTATATTTCTTTAATTTTATTAGAAGAAAATCACATATGGCCCCAAATCTGCTTTCAGTTAAGTCTGAAGTTGGCAAATGTAACAATAGCATCCTGCACAGTTATTTCCATTTGGGCATTTGATTTCAAATTCATGACAAAGCCATGCCTACCCTCCCTTTATACCAACCAGAGATTTAAATGATTTGTCATTTTGCATTTCTGTATGTTCTTCGTGATAATGCTTATTTGAAATATCCGACAAATCCAGTATCTTTGGCTTCATCATGCAGGAAGAGAAAGCAATTTCTTTGGAGTCAAAAAACATTTCTTATAAATCAGCCAATAAAAATTTCAGATGCTCGACAATAGCAAATTTTAGCGCTATCAGCCACTTAACATTGTCGGAGTCAATGAAACGCTTCACAGTTTTCGTTGTAAAGATGTCTGACGAGTAAAGTTTAATAAATAAAGTTTCAATAAAGTTTGTGAAATCAAATATCTGGAAGAGTTTTATTTCTTCTTTGAAGTTGTTCATTCAACATATTTAGTTTTTCAAAGTTATAAGCTACATAGCCCACGGAAATCTTATTTTTCAACAGTCAACTATTTCATTTCAGATTTGTTGCTTGCCAAAATCAGTATGGGTATCAAATAATTCCATGAAACTTCTCAAAATAGCCATTTTCCAAAGCCTTTTAACTTTATTGTGAAGTATGAGCATAACACGGTCTTTTTCTTCACTTCTTTTGTTCTTCACAAAAAACTTGCAGAGATTTTGGTTTTTGACACTAATTCTCTATATTTTTCCCTTTCCACATAGAAAAATTTTAGCCTTTCATTAATTTGCCTTTTAATATCCGCAATCATTTAATATAGACTTCTACTAAGAGTAATGTTGTTGGCTCAACAACGTCTCTGTGTTTTTCCCCCAATGCTGCTTTAAGAAATGCTGATAATAATGGTTTGATTAATTTCTTTTCTAATTGAAAGATTCTTCTAAGATTTAGCGATAGTTAGTAAATTTTGTTGACTATTTCCAAGAATACGATTAAAAATTGCAGTAAGAGGAGTAAATAGAGATCTTTATACTACTCTTTTGTTAAAAGTATCCTCTAAAGTTTGTAAATAACTTAAAACTGAATTATTTTAGGCAATATGTTTTGCCTTCATATGTGCTTCAAGATGACTATGGTTTACCGTGAATACTGGGTGTCACAACAAATTACAGCAGAAGCTCAGATCCTGAGACTGAGGATTTCGGGACGTTCAGAGAAGATAGCTTACAATATTTGGTAAAGCACAATTATGACTAGCTGTTTAACTAGTCAAAATTATGGTACTAACCTGATGAACAGAAGTTACTTATACTAGATTGTTATCCAAATTAGGGTGGGAGAGTCACAAGTTGGATAACTCGAATTGCTTTGTTGGGGCACTACGTTTAGAAGCACTGATTCAAATTGACAAAACTCATGAACGCAGAACTAAAATTAAAACTGTTTTGGAAAATTGAAAAACTGCATATCAGGAATTTGTCAAAACTAAAGTTCTTGAAATCATAACAAAACTTCATTATCAAAAATGAATGAAAAATGAATGAAAAAAAAAATCAAATATTTTAAATAAAAACAAATGCTGTTTTTAGGTAATAATTGAAGTCTTAATTTGAGAATAATTTCTGTTAAATTCAAATGAAAACTGGTTCCACGGTACTGCGAAAGGACATTAACGCTTCTTGAGCTAACATACGGCACTTGCTTGAGATATCAGGACGATTCTTCGTTGACGCTTGTACGATGATTTCATTTTCTGATTACTTGGCTTGTTTGTAAGAGCTTATGTGCAAGCTAAATGCATCGAACCCTGTTCAACATGGCAACAAATCTGTGTGCGTACCAAAATATCTTAAGACTTGCATGCATGTGTTCGGTAAAAAAGTTCATATTAAGAAAACTCTAGCAACTCCATTTAAGATTTAAATTTGCTGTTGTTGTTTTTATATCAAATGGTATAGTTTAGCTACACCATCTCTATAAAACAAAAAATCTCTATAGAGTATAAAAACAAATACGGTTCCCTTAAAATATTGAGGACAGTAAAATCTAAGCATTTGAGAATATTTTTGGGGGAGATCTGAAGTTAAGCTGGTATTGCCATACAGAATCTCAGTAGAAGTCAGCAATTTCATTAACGATCAAAGCAACACGGGCGTGGACCTATTGAAAGTATATAGAGTGTCTACCAGATTCCGTAACGCAAGATCTAGAATATTCAGGTTTTTCATTACCCCACCAGTCTTCTATTAAGAAACATTCTGAATAGGGGCACGACTGTCAGGATAAATACAAATGTCCTTGAAGACGAGTTTAGCGGACATATCAATATAGTAAAATCCCTTATAGATTACTTCAAGCTCTAAAGACAGAGCATCAATCAGAATTTTTGATGCTAGGATAAATTTTACCATTAAGTGTCTCAATATGCACGCCACTTCCAGAAAAGCCACCACCTCCCTTGCTACTATCAGTGCACACTTTCAGTGCCCAAATAGGAATACCTTATATTGTTTCAAGAGTCATTTGTCTAGTAAATTCAGGTAAATTAATCTCTTTACAAGCCTTGGTCGGGAGTTCAGATTAGAAATGTATTGGCTCTGTTTCTTTGATCGTTTATTGTTATGCCAGGAGAGGGGGGAAAGTCAAAAGTTCTATGCTGTTCGTCGTCAGTATGAAGGCACTAGTTCAGAATCGGTCTCATAACAGCTGGAAGCGAGCAGCTTCAATTGATCCGAAGACTTCGGGCACCAAAGGGAGAAGTCTGACTTAGCGCCGAGTGCCTGCTCACTTTAGATGGACATATTTTTTTTTGTAAAGAAGCACCAACGATGATGACGAATTCATCAAGTTAGATAGAGTGAAACCTGTTGTTCTTTTGCCATAAACATCAGATAATTAGTCGTACATAACCAGGTAAGTTCACAAAGCATGTTAATGTCCTATCTGAGTCGTTTGACTGACAGGGGAGTGCTGTAGCAACTCGAACAATGAGTCTCATCCAGATTGTTGATAGAAAGAGTGATTTTCCTTAAACGAATTGCCAACTGCTTCATTTCTTTGGATAACAGTCAGTTTGACTCAGAAGGACGCGATTTTGCATGAAAGATACTCTGCTTATGGCACAGAGTTTGAATGCGAGAAGCATAGATTATTTTCATCATCAAGCCAACTCGATAGATAGACATACCATGATATTCATATCTTTCTTGACATTGTACTTAAAAAAGATTAAAGATCATATTGTTCATAAGCTTTTACCTCTTTCATATTTCTGTTTGTTGTTCGCTATAACTTATTGAACATATTCTAAGTAAGAATGAAATGCTTAACTGAGATTTCTAAATCCCATTGGCTTGTGGGGTTAGCATACCATATTATTAGCATAACAGCTCATTCAAAAAGGAAATAATAGCTCTCTTTTTTTAATGAAAAACTCAAAAAGCCAAAAAATTATAAATATAATTAATACATTGTTTTTATTCACAAAACAGTTAATTATCATACTTTAATGTCTCGAACTAAACAAAATGTAACAAAATTTATGAACAATTTAAAAACACATAATTCAAAAAACTAATCACAACAAAATAGACAAATAAAATTTTCCTTATTTAACTTAAATCAAATAAGCATATCACTTAATGGATTATTTGCGTGAAAGCATGTTATTAAGGTCTCAAATTATTATACAAAAATCTCTAGTTATACAAATAAATCTTCGTCCCTTTTATTAATGTTTTTAACAAAGACAAGGATTTAACGCACTTCGTACGACGTAATTTAAAGCAAATTACTTTATTATTTGATGCCCAAGTAGACACGCAAAGAGCTAAAAACAGATAGGAAAAAATGAACTTCTGTTACATCGATTTCTTTTGCTTTTTTCGCATGATAAATCTACCCCTTAATACACCCTTCTGTTTAACGCATACGTCCTTCATATTTTCTTTATTATTAAAGTATGAGAAAAAAAGTTATCTTTAAGATAGAATCTTAATTATGTTATCCTTAACAGTACTGTCTCGATAATAAGCGAGGAATTTAAAGGAATGGAAATGACACTTCTGATTTAATTATTGAATTTTTTATTTTATTTAATATTATCTTTTCAAGCAAATTGCTGGAAATGATTTATTGTCTTCACCCAGAAAAGCATTTTTCGATTTATTTCCGGCAAATTAATCTTCTTTTTGAGCCGCAGTTGTATCATGTTTTGTGAGAAAACTTTTATTTCATTTACTTTATTTAAGACAAATTATTTTAAATTCACGTTATATGAAAATGTTTTTAATTGCTAGAAATTTTCCTAAATGCAATTAATAAAATATTTAGCATTTCAGATGAAATTGTGAATGTTATTTTGCTAATAATTGATACATTTTGAATATTTTAAACATTTTCTTTAAAGTAATGAAAATAAATGGAGTACCGTTTTCTTCATAGAAAAATTTATTGAAAAAATATAAATGCTGTTTTTTTTAAAAAAAAAAGAAAGCCTAAAATGTTACCTTTTTTTCAAAAAAGGAAACATTATTAACACTTGAAAAAATTAAAAAAAGATGCGAAAAATACGGAAACTACTCAGAAAAATTTTAGAAACTTAAGCATTACTGAAACACTTCTTATCGATTTTTAATTCACAAAAACATAAAATCGAAGGTCTGTTATGATGTTATCTACTAACTTGAGAACAAAAGTACTAATTTGGATCACGTAATATTTGCAGTTTGCAAATTTGTATGGGGTGATTTGTTTACCATAGTAAATTTTTGGCTTCATGTAGTTCGATTGCAATATTAAAAAGGGAAAACAAAAATCTGTTGTAATCTTTTCTAAGAGATTAAAAGTTTCGTTATATCTTTAGAATTGAATCGACGTTTTCTGTTTCACAATGTTATTACTTTTGGAATATTTGTTAATATTTTCCACTCTTTAGTTGCTCTTATGCCCTATTGAAAAACCACTTTTTTTTCTTCTTTTCTCAATGTCATGGAAAAAATCATAGTTACAAAATAAATGAAAAAAATAGAAGAATATGAAATCTAATGAAAAAGATGAAATACCCAATTAAAGTTCACTGTGCTCACCATTTCAATGTTGAAGTAAAGATGCGTGCTCGAAAAACTAACGAAGTCTATAAGAAAATTACAGAAGTGATGAATTCAACAAACCTATGTAGGTTTAAGCATAAATATATTTATTCATATTCGCCCAAATGGCATTTTATTTCAAGATTTAAAAACTTTTATTGTCAAATATAAATAATATTTTTAAAATTTTAGAATATTTTTCTTAAATACAAATTTTAATACTCCAATATATTATTATTATTCTATAAGTGAAAGTATCAAAAAGTCTTTTTATGAAAAGTTTATGTTTTAAAATATAAAATATTGGGCGCCACCATTGGAGATAACATGAAATCTTGTGACTATAAAGATATTCGTTTTATACATGTGATATACAAATGACTGAATACATGCATCAATTATATGTTCGAGCAATCACTGAAACTATAGGTCAGTTAAAGATTCAACTTCTATGTTTAAATATTAGGAAAAGAAAAAAAAAAATTATCTGCAAAACTATTTTGACTAGGCTTAAAAAATGAACAAAACTTGATTGACAATCAAAAGTCCATTCTAATTCGCATTTAAGTGTGTATTGTAAATTTAAATACTGATTTTAGCGTTTTAAACGTAAATACTCATTTACTTGTTATTATTTAGTTTTTTTAGTAGCGCCGTTGAAGTAATATAATAATGATATTTTTCTTTGTATTTTAATATTATACTTTTTTTTGCCTTAAAACGTATTAGTTACTGTAAACGTATTAGTCACAAAACGGAATTCATAATAGTGAAAATACATTTTGGGTTTTCCACAAAAAAGAAAAAATAATATTTTAGCACATAGCATGTTTTAAAATGTTATGTTAAATCACTAGTTAGGCATTAGCGTATACGTATACCGAATATACGCATGATGTGAAAGTGACAACATAACACCAACAAATTATTTTCCGGGATTTCTGTTAGCTAGTAGGCGTTTTATTCTGGTCCTTGCGATGTTAAAGGGCATGATAATAACATTAATTAAATAGAATAATTAAATAGTATCTAATATACTAAGCCTACGTTACATTTCGTACTATAGTAATAAGTGACAGTACTCTATCCTTAGCGAACATGTTCGCCTGAATACTATTCTGAACTATGGTATTTTTCTTTTGCAGATATATTGTAAGTATTTAGGTTTCACTTTTCAGTGCAAAAGATGACTGTCATAAAGAAGTGACATTGAAACTAGGAGGGCATTTTCTAATGTTCAAAAGTATTAACCCTGTAAGATATGTTTATTTTCGAAAAAAAAAATATTCAAGTCTTACTGAGGCAAAAGACAGTAATTCCACTATGCCTTGATTTTAGGATTGGTTCAATAATTAGAGTACTTTTCCCTGACCGTAATTCATTTGCCTGTTCTTCAACTTACAAAAATAAAAACATCCGTTTCAAAAATATATATTTTTTGGTATTTACATGATTTGAAGTCAAAGTTGCGTCATACAATATTTTTTCATTATTATTCACATGACGATAACTGTTACCCAACAATACTGTCTTGTCCAGAATTAAAAGAAAATATAACCGCTTATGAACTGTATGCAGATGGTTTCTTTAAGACGCAATAACGAAACTATAATTCTATAGGAACGAAATAGCTTAACAAGGTGATCGAATCTGAGATATTATATAATTTCGCGGAAATTGTTGCGCTTGTCATTTTCTGACACGTTGGGTCGCAAATTCTGTTCCACAATTCAGCTTCAAAATGTCATGTCTGCATTTCTGCAAAATCAAAATCATGCATAAAACTTCAAAAATGAACTTTTTTTCTTTTAGGGATCAAAACGACCAGCTTTGGCTGTTTCAGGTAGTTCCACTATTATTTATTTTAATATCCATCAGAAAGGCATGAAGTTTTGATACTTATACTTGATACTTGATACAATTTAGGAAAAATAAAAAAAATCCAGCTTCAAAGCGCTTCTAGTGTTAAATATATAACGAATATTTAGTATTTGTTGAAAATAATTTCTTAGCAGAATAATTTGAAATGATCAATATTCCCTACACTAACTGGTATTATAGTAATTATTGAGTTTAAGGGCAATTGCCTTAGATTATTTATGCTCAAAGTAATATCTTTGCATATATATACATACATACATACATACATACATACATACATACATATATATATACATACATACATACNTTTGATTTCGATTTGTTAAACTACACTACCATATTTCTCATTGTATACTCATATAATAATTGAGCAAGTATTTCTCAACTCTCTTATTACAACAAACAATTCCCATATAACCGGAAGACATTTCATACAATGCAGTCTCAACAATGTATATTTATAAACATATCGGAAACAATATTAAATTTCATTCTTTTCTTTTCCTGCGTCTGCAACCCTGTTGCTCGAAAATCGATTATTCTAATACATCACTCAACAAAACCTGACGAAGAATGAAAATTCGTCACGTGACACAAGCCCATAAAAATCCCATAGCAAATAAATAAAAAATACAGAGGAAATTACTTCAAAATAAATTCCACAATCGCATTCTCTAATGGATGAATGCATTGTGGAACTATCGATGATAACTCTGAGTCAAATATGGAACTATAAAGACTTCTCTCAAAGTTAACAAAAACAGAAAAAAAAAGATAGAAAATGGCTTTTTGCTTTTTTCCTTGCAGTGTTCGTCACTGTTATATTACAACATACCTACCTGCTCCGCCATTTTTGTGATGCAAGGGGAGTTGAGGGGGATTATACGAATTTCCTTTCGATTTTGGGGTTGTTCCCGCAACATTCTTTTGTGATTACGTTCCAAGTGAGCCCTCTTTTCCCTCTTTTATATCGAATTTCCTTTTGTTTATTTTGTTATTTTCATCTTCCCTTTTTCCTGCAACATCAAAGAACACGCCACAGCAAGGTAGACAAACGCTAAGCACATTACTCCATGTATGTGTGGTTCGTCTGAAAAGGACTGAGTACTAGGCCTACATTTCGTAAGTGGATTTATTTAAATAAAATGGAAAAAGATACCGGGAAGCCAACAAGCTTGAAAAGCGAGCTCCCAAAAATACACTTTAAAATAAAGCAATGCCTTTTGTGTGGTATATCACCGGAATAAAATAAAAATCATTAAAATGTTAAGGAAGTATAAATCTTTTTTTTAAGTACAAAAATGCGATGTGAACCTTTAAAGTTCCTAAACATTTTATATTCGTTCTTAAATTTATTTTCAGTGCTAACTATCACTATGACTTCTTTTTTTGCTTAGTTTGATATTTATTTCTTTATTTTAAACAATGCAATAAAGTTCGATAATGTAAAAGAAACTAAGAAATCGACCTTATTTTAAAAATTATCTTTCTCTATTCATAATAGACAATTAGGCAATATTTTGTTCAAAATTTATTTTTTAACGTGATGGGAATAATTACTGAATCTTGAAAAGAATAGAAATCGTTATCGCAGTTTGTCTTAAAACAATAATACTATCAACCATTTTTTTTTTTTCAAAATTTATAAGGAAAATAAAATACTACCGAACATCGGTAAAATAAATTATTAATTATAACCCATATTTATTCATATCTTACTCTTATAAACAAGAAAAGGCCAATAATTTTCCATGTTTTTATATGTTCTTGCATAATACATTGCAATTCAAGATAACATTATAATTTTAATTTTATAAACTTTATTTAATTAAAAGCTAATTTATAAGCTATTTGATGGAACTTGAGGTATACAAATAATAATTTAAATGAAATATTAAAATATACAATAATTTAAGCCATTATAATATATATATATATATATATATATAATATAAACATAAACATAATGCTCATTTAAATAATTTCTATATGCCATTTATTTTATTTAATAAGTTTGTTTTGCGAGTCTGCTTGATGGACTTTGCTTCTTGAAAATAAAATCTGAGTGAAAATAGTTCACCTAAATTGAAATTCAAAATACTCATAATAATTGAAAAACAATTCTTTCTTAATTCTTCAAAATCAAAAATGATCAAAGTCTTAACAGTATTCATAAATAAATAACTGTGTTATCAAAACAATGGACATTCACATGAGAATAACACTCCACTGCATCTAAAAACATCATCATCGAAAACCAGAGAGCGAGTAATTGGCTACAATCATCGGGTAAGCCACAAATCATTAACTTTGCAGACACTAATGAATATGGACAAACACGCCCTTTCCCCCCTATCCCGAAGTCCAGACGTTGCTTGAATCTGGCAGGGCACTCTAGCTGATGCTCCTAATCAGCTGAAAAGCCCAGCTGCCAGAATCGTGTACAATGGGGAAATTCCCCTATATTATATAGGGAGTAGTGATTCTTCTTCACTTTCTCTCTTGCTTGATTTGTTAATTCCTGCTTCATCTCACCTGAATGTTGACTTCATCTTTTATTCAAATGTCTTGATTTAGGGGAAATTTTTGGTTTTAATTTACTTTGCTCAGAGAATTTCATATGCAACAATTGTTAATAATAAAACTTAATGTTGTACAGGGAAAAATTTAGTTATTACATTCTGTTTCGAACTGTTATTTTTCAAATTAATCAATTTTTCTTATCCGTACAGTGGGAACGAAATAGAAATTCAAATTTCGTGTGAGAAATACATTACTATTAGTGCTTAAACAGAATTCAAAAGTTTGTTGGATGATGCATACATTTATAGAAATATTTAATGATATATATATATATATATATATATATTCACTATTCAAAAAACTACTGGTCTTGAAATAATCTTTTCCTTTAAATTTTTTCCCATTTAATCGTTTTTTTGTTTCGCAAGAAAATATGACAAATCGGATTAACGCATGTATTATAATTTTTTTCAATTTGTTTTTATATTGAATGTTGATTATAAATAATAATATTTAATAAAAAACACCAGCATATAAATGGCATATTTTTTATATCTGATACTTACAAAGTATTTTATTTTTTACCTGTTCAGGGTGACAATAAATTACTTAAATTTATTTAAAAGCCGAATATTTTTTGCTCAATAAGTTGCCACCGCATATCAGAGTATGTTATGCTCAAATCTATTCTGTAAAAAATGGATTTAAAAAGATTCTGCTCCAATACGCAGAGATAAAGGCTCAAAAGATTAGTGTTGGTTAAATTTTACTGACTCACTTCACTACATATTGAATCATGATAATAGTTTAATTTTAATCATAAAAATAATATTTTATTTAAATTGACGTTAATGTAAAGCATTATTTTTTCTCTGTCTTAACCATTTGACCTATTGTAAAAAAAACTGATTGTGCAAATTGAAAATCTGATTTAAATTCATAACAGAATATTGTTGCATAATTTCCTTAAATTTAGTTTGATATTCATTGAAAAAAGTGATAAATTTAATTGTTATTTCATTTCTTAACGAAAATTAAAGTTAATTTGAATTAAACTTTAAATTAATAGAAAATATATTATTGCTGTTATAAAATGTGTTATAAAATTTTAGAATTTAAAAATTCAGTTCTTGATTACGCTTTTTTAATACTTATTTTGAAGAATTAGAGTATAGTTTTAAAAATTTAGCAGTATTTGGCGCTATAATTAACTCACAACTCAATTACATTTAAACATTTAATTTAATAAATAAACTTTATACCCTTTAGATAGTTTAATTCACAAATATGCAGAGACTTTAAGACGTATCTAACTTCTTTGTAAATTAAATTCCCGAAGAACTTTCAGAATTCTTTTGAAATCCTTAATAACATTTGCTTTAAAAAGAGCTTATGTAGAAAAGGGTTGTTATTTTTAAAATTCCTAATCTTTTGAACGTAATACCGCTAATGTATACTCTGGCAAATTTTATTAATGTTAGTCTTTATTCTTAAAGGCTAAAGAAGCGTAATAGCATAATTTTGAGAAACTTTTACTTGCTAAGTTAGAAAGCCATAAGAGGATAAAAGGAGGATTAGTTCTCACTTAGAACAAATAAATGTTTTGAAAAGAAAACTAAAGAAAAAAAGTGCAAAAAAATTCTACTCAAACTTGTTTTTTTTTTAATTTAAAGGGAATTAGTATTGCATATTTAAATGTTTTAAAATCTTTTACAGTTTAGAAAGCAATTGAGCTTAAACAATTAACACAGATACTTGTAGCGATATTTTTTTTCGTTGTTAAATGTTTAGTGTTTATTTTTTTTAACTTAAAATTCTAATGATTAATTGAGTTCAGTGGTTAGTAATTGTAATTATTGCTATTTGTATGTTCTTAAACTAAATTGGATCTAGCTTTAAGTAGTTAATTACAAACTGAATGAATGAAATATATGTTTTGGTACACAATGTCCCTCAGTAAGTAATCACAATAAAAGCAATTTATGTTAATCAAATGCACGTATTTATATTATCTGTGTCAATAAATTTTTCCTGTACTTATTTCATAAAATTTTTAAAAATTTAACCTTATAAAACTTCAAAATTATTCATTTAATGTGAATTCAAAAATTTGATTGAAAGAAATCATAAATAGAAATTATCTATAACTACTAAGACTAGCAATTTTGAACCCGTTGAATTCTGCGTAACGCCGGAAGACTTATTGTCAACTTCGCAAACACTTTCGCCTTTACAGTTTTATTTATGTTTTATGTTTTACCGGGGGTCATCAAGTTTTCTTTAGCATAAAATAACACAAACTAGTTCTAGATTTCAGAGCATAGCACTTAAATTGCACTAGTTGGATAGGGACATCAGCCAGGGATCCATCCTTAATTATGATTCATGAGCGAAAATGGTGTATGCTCGCAATACACTACCACAATTTAGCTCATAGAGCAACAATAGTAACGATCCATTCTTTACACCACACGTCTCTGTCAAAACTCTGAAACAAATGTGTTCATGGGAAGAGCTATGTAGACTCTAGAAGGGAAAGTTGAACTCCGGATGAAGCCGCGGAAGACGAAAACTAACCCATGTACTTACTGATCCACCAGTTGCTACCAACTTATAGCGGGCCAACCGTACCAATAACCAACCATTTCAATTGCACGTTCAGATTATAAAGTTTAAGTTCTAGTTTCCTATCACCTTTCTAAATAAGTTCTAAACTGTCTAGGAGATGATTACCTGGTTTTTGATGGATTTCACTAGGGTAATTTTTTCCAGATATTTCATTTTATTTCAATATGCTATCATTATTTTTAAAGACTATATACTTACACATTTCTTGATTCATACTTTTATGTTGTTAAATATGTTTAAGAAACAAATAAAGGATGTTTTGTATTGATTGCTCTGTAATTTAGCTCGTATCTACCGACAATCAATAAACACATATTCTATTCTCTGTATGCACCAAATAAGCACCTGCATAAAGTCACGGCAAATGCTCCCCAGGTGTTCTAAGAAGACAGTGACGTTTTAGCTTGTCTAGATTCGCTCAAATGAAACTCCATCAAGGACTTAAGGTAATAGGAGTGAATGAATTTAGTAATGAAATGCATTTGTGCATACTATGCAGTTAAATTTGAAGTTAAGTTTACTGGATTTGTAAAATTTTTGCTCTGCCACTAATGCCTGTTCCATTACTTGAATCCTTGTAGCAGCTGTTCTATAGATTTTCATGCTATTATTAGGTTTTTTGTGACGATTGACAATGGGAACATAAAAAGTCTAGACTGATTAATACTATGAATAATTTTGAAATTCTCATGTAAGACTTTGATCGTTTTAGTACTTTCAAAGAAAATTTATTGAATTAGTTTTTTCTTGGGGAAATATTCTTTTGTGCAAATTTCTTTAAATTGTTCATTTTTTAAAAATTATTATTAAATTAACCATTTTTAAATTTGACAAAAAATTAAGACTGAAAATATGATGGCATTGCTCAGGAAAATAGATTTTGAACTTATATTCCTAGAAACTATACAAGGGTGATTTTTTTAATTTATAAGTTATTTCATTTAATGTTTTAAGATGGATAATGCCAAAATTTTTTTTATCATTGATAAATTCATAAAATCTTATACTAAATTACAGAATTGTAAAAAATATGAACTGACTTTGCTAAGTTGTACTCATATACGTTCAATAAATGTTAGAAACCCAATTAAACCCTCTTTTCTCATATTATAACTCAGTTAAAAAATATATGCTAATGTTTAACAGTTAAAAGTTGTAACTGGCAAATTGAGTTCTGATCCTAACATATTATTGAAAATGAAATTAAACTATTCTGAGTTTTCACATGTTACAAGTTTTGAATATATATTAACATATATTTTTTTACACATATTATACATTAATATTATTTTTTAAAATTTTTATTTTACAAAATTTTTTAACCTTATTTTTTTTTACTCCAAAATCTTGACTTCTAATAAAAGTTTTTTTTCTTCATCGAATCTTATTTTCATGATTTCCATATTAAAAATTACGATTATTCAAATAAAATATGTTTAGCTGACGAAAACTTTGTTTCAAATAAACAATGTTAATTTGATGTAACAGTAATTAAAAAGCGTCATTAAAATTCATAATTACTTTTCAGAACTTTTTACTTTAGATTTTAATGTCATTTTATTCATTAACGTTTTCATTAGCATTTTTATTGGAATTGAGATATTTTGATTGTCAATATAAAGAAACACATTTAGCGATATCCCCAAGGCTCCGTCAGAGATTTGCATACCTATTTTATAAAACTTTGTTTCAACTAAATTATAATTATCAAAAAAAAACTAAATTCAAAGTTGCTTATTTTAATTTACTATAGCTTCAAATCAGTTTAAAGTATTGCATTCTTTTTTGCAACAATTTAAACCTTTAATTCCTAAGGAGTTAGACATAATGCATTTTATAAGCCTTTTCAAATTTTACAAAATTTTTCCGGGTTGAAAAAATGATAAAATGAATTTTTAAATAGGATAGAAAAATGGCATGTCATAATTAAAATAATTGCAGCTAATGCTTGAAGACAATTGTATACAATTTTCAAAATATATTTTTGCAATGTCTACCAAAAAGCCTTCCCTGTTATTTTTCTAAATAAAACAATCGAACTCATATTTCAAAATAATATGTAATTAGTTTCATAAAACGTATACATATGAATGTAATTATTAAAAAAAGGAAGAACTGAAAAGAAAATATATTTTGACAAAGGAAATTTTCTTTAGCTTCAAAAAATAATTAAATAGAAAGGATAACAATGTTTCAAGTGATCCAAATAATATTGCCTATTCTTTAGAATCACCTGAATTGAATATGAAAAAGCAGATCTGTTCAGTTGTAGCTCATTTTAAATAAACACTTTTTTTAATAAATGTTCACTTCTTTATATTCTTTTTAACTGCAATAAATTATATTGCATCTTTAATGATACATCTTTTCATAAATGATATCAAATATTACATTGATATTAAATTTAAAGAAGTTAAAGAAAATCACGTTATTTTACTTTCGTTGAAATTTAATACAAAAACATTTATTAGCATTAGACGTTCTTTTAGTGGTTCGTAGAACTTTTCATATATTGTTTACCTTTGATAGTAACTAGAAATACTTCAATTCGGAAGCTTTCATACTCTAAAGAGTTTAGTTTGTAAAGGTAAAAAATATATTGAAAATCAAAAACATATATTTTTCTGCCTTTTTTTAAAGAAACAACAAAGATGTAGCATCAATGTTAGAATCAAATAAAATAAAGTGCAAAAGTAAAAATTGTTGAAAGAAAAATTCTATTGAAGCTTAAATCGGTAAAAAATTTCGAAGAAGTAAGCGAAACAAGATAATGTGTTTTAGATAATATTTGAAAAATAAGACAAAATTTCAACAAATGTATATATTTATACATTGTTACTAAGAATTGTACATAAATTGTTATGAACATAGGCTTTAAATAAAATGTATCTGCACTTTCAAAATGTATTATTGCTTTCATTAAATAAAATATAGTTTCGAATTTTACAAGATGTTTTGTTGTTGGAAAATTCACTGTTTCAAAAATACATTTTTTCTTTATTAGGAAATATTTTTTTGCAAATATTCTTATCAATGAAACTCACACATATTTCGGATTATTAACAACTGATTATGTTAAAATCTTTAATTGCTTTGTTTCAAATATTTATATAATTACTAATGGTTAAGCTCATATTTATTTCAGATGTTGCGGTTATTTATTTTTTAACATAATTACTCATTTATTTTGCATAAATTCTAAACGTTATTTTATTTTTGTATGAAAAAAAATAGGTGTTAATCATGACCAAATTTTTTGAATCGTATTACATTTAATTTCCTCATATTTTATTTGATTTCTTCGAATTACTTTTGGTTTTTGCGCTTTCCATTATATTTCCACACATTCCATTTGATTTCCACACATTCAATGTGATTTCCACACTTGCAATTTCATTTTCTACACACTACACACACTACAACTCATTAAACTGGATTTCAGTTTCATAAATTTAATACATTCAACAATTTTCTTTCAATAACTCATTATTTGTTTCGAATATTTATTCTTCTTCTTACAGGAATAAACAGTTTAAAGCTAATGATGATTTGACTTAAAATATGCTGCCAAAATATTTTGTTTTCATTTTTAATGTCACTGTTATCATTAAACTAATGTGTAGCTTATAATATGAAATAAAATACTGATACCAGTGATTATATTCGGTCTACTGAATATTGCTAAAATTTAACAGGTGTTAACAGATTATTCTTAATAATGATCATATATAGATTTATAATGGCATTTTTTAAAAAGTTTATTGTCATAAATTTAATCCTTAAGAGTTATAACCCATTACAAACTAAGTTCCATTGGATTCAAGCATTTCTCACCATGGCTCTGAAAAGACCTAATAACAAACATTAATCACCAACAAATAAATTTCTTTTTACCTTTGTATCTGATCAATCATCTAGCTCTAAATACTTCAATCAGCGTTTTATTTTCTGACTGATCATCGATACAAATTTCTCAAGTAGTTTATAAGTCTTGCAATTTTAACTATAAGGAAGTCCTTTGAATGCATTGGTATATCATTATCAACACAAAACACGAAATCAACACATAAAATTGCTTCTTTTTTTTAACTGTTGTGAGTTTGTAATAATTATTTATTGTTTTTAATTTTTGCTTTGTCGAGATTTAGTTAGATTATACTAATCGTAAAGTTATAAATATGAATATAGGGGAGATAGGTCAAAGAATAAATAGTATTGAAAAACTGGGAATTGTTGTTTTATTTTTGTATTTATGTATATATGCGTCTCACTGGGTTTTTTTTAAAGTAAAGGCAAGTTTTTTAACAGAATTGCTTCGAGCTTAAAACGCAGAGATCGTGGCTTTTTTTTTTTTACTTTTTCGATGTTAAGAAGCATAAAGTATATCCTTAATAGCTATATGAAATTTGTATGTCACTAATAGCTGGAACTTGAATTTTATTTAGTACGGCCGTGATCAAACTATTTAAAACATCTAGCTATGATTTGATGCATTTTTTTTAAATGTTTCAAAAATTTATCTAAAAGCGAAATATGAAGAAAAACTCACTTACATTGACGTACGTATACATCATGAAAATGTTTTAAGATAGTGTGATACAATTTTGCATAATATCCTAGAAAAAGTGCACGCAATTTACACGTTGAGATGAATTTTTATGAACAATTTACAGCAATCAGAATCATTTATTATTCCTCACATTTCTCAACTGACAGAGCTATTAAAGAACTTGTTGTGCTAGAAGCATAGCACAATTTATTTCAACGAGGAATGAATTTTTCAGTAAATCTATTCTTATCACTTCTCTAAATAATCATCTTCTAGTATTTGTTCAAAAGAATGTTTTCAAGTATGACACTGAAGAGTAATAATTCATAAGATTTGTAGAATGAAATACAGGATGAAAAGGTCATTAATTTCTTCACTTTGACGGCAAGAAACTGAAAGGCGTAGTTCTAAATATATATAATTCAGCGGTGATTTGTCATAACTTCGAACTACTTTCCCCTGAACTTCTTTTCGAAATTCGAAGACAATAGCAATCTGAATGTCGCAGAATTGATGCAAAAAAGAATTACTGTATATTGCGTTGAAAAATCTACTGAAGATTTCAAATGTTTTAAATATTTATATAATATTGAAGAAAATTTAATAGGTTATATTGTTAGTTATTGAGAAAATTTTATAAATCATTGTTATTTTGAAAATAATGTAATCTATCGCTCTGTTGATTTACATGTATAATTGAGAGGTGATTTGTCAAAACTTTGACCTACTTTCCCCTGAATTTCTTTTCGAAATTAAGACAACAGCAAACTGAGTGATGCAGAATTAATGCAAAAGAGATATATTGTATATTGCGTTGAATAATTTATTGAAAATTAAATTTTTTTTAAATATATATATATATATATATTATTAAAAAAAATAAAAATATATAATGTAAGTTATTGAGTTTTCATTTTTAAATTAACGCTAATGATATCTAATAATCTGTTGTTTCATATACATAATTCAGCAATGTCAATTCATAACATAAATTTATTTTTCCTTGTTATTCTTTTCGAAATTTGGAAATAATAGCAAAATAAATGTTACAGAATTAATGCCAAAAGCAATTAATTTTGCTTTGAATTATGTAAACTTTATGTTTTTGATATTTATATCATTTCAAAGATATTTTAATAAGTTAAATTTTTTTAATTATTGTGCACATTTTATAAGGCATTATTATTTTGGAAAATGTGTTATTGGGTATCCTGTTGTTCTACACATATATTTCAGCGGCGAATGTTCATAAATTTGAACTACCTTTCCCTGAGCTTTTTTTTCTAAATTCAAAGACATTTTCAAACTGTTGTTTGCATAATTGGTGCAAAAAATAAATATTGTGTATTGCATTGCGTAATCTAATGAAGATTTCAAATATTTTGATATTTATACTAGTATTTCGAAAAAAAAAATAAATTTAGAAATTATATTGTCAATTATTTAGTTAATTTTATGAAGCAATGTAATTGTGGAAATCGTATAACCAGCTGCCCTATTGTCTTATGTATATAATTCCACTAGCGATTTGTTATAAATTTGAAATATTTTCGTCTAACTTCTTTTCGAAATTCTAAGGTTTCCTAATCTTTTAAATATTTACATTATTTAAAAGAAAGCTTAATAAGTTATATTGTTTGTTATAGAGTACGTTTTGTTAAGTATTGTGTGTTTGGAATTAAAGTTATCTTTTGCACTATATATATATATATATATATATATATTACTTTATATTTACCGAAAGTTCATTTAGTAATTTTAATACTGTTTTCAAAATGAGAAATTTATATAAATTTAAACGAAATGTTAGCAATACTTTCTGATAAATACAATTAATAATTGCTCGAATTTAAAGTTTTTTAACTATAATGACTATAAATAATAGAAATAAGATGCCAAATTATATTACTTATCCGAAAAAAAATACTAAAAGAATAATAAGTAAATTATCTATGCTAAATTCGAAATTATTTCACAAAAAAAGATTATCATTAACAAGAGTTAAAATTCATTTTTAATTCAAATAACTTTTGATATCGTGTGTCACATTTAAATTTTATTTAATATATACGATAATTTCAGTGTGAAAAAAAATGTAATGTTTAATTAGAATATTTTTTATTTAAAATTAGAAACATTATATCTATTGCAAAAGTAATTTAATCGTAGTTGCAAAATCCAATTTTTAAAACATACGAAACACCTGGAAAACTTATTTTTTTAGAATGATGACGATAAAATAAAAAAAGAGAAATGTTGTACCGAAAAAAGTATCGGAATTTTTTTCGACGTAAATTAAATGTTATGCAACTTATACAATGTCGATAGATTATAAAAGTATCTACTGAAATAATGTAACTAAATTTCATTCGTATTTATACATATTTGAGACTACAATTAATTTTAATATCAAATATAAGTAAGTCAGTTTAAAAGCCTTTTCTATCAAGAAAAAATAATTCAATTCCTATTTCAAATAACTGTTTCTTTTTCAGGGTTCTCATTAATTTTTAAATAAAACTGAATATACATTTAAATTTATTTTTTTATTGCTTGGGAGAAGAAATAAACATTTTTAAAAATAGAGTTTCTTTTCCTTAATTTGTTGCATGAAAATATGTTTGCATGTTTTTTTATAACTTTTTAAAACATTATGCTCTGAAACGTACAACTCAATAGACAAAATAATTTACAGAAAATTTAGTTTTGCCACGTAATACTTATCAATGTATAAAACATTCAATTTTAAAATAATTTGTTTAGTTGTAGCAAAATACTTGCTTGTTAAATACCCCACTAACTGATAAATAGCATAAATATTATTTACCTGATTCTCTTGGTTATTTTTTGCAAACGCACGTGTATTTTTTCTGAGCTTAATCAAATGCAAGCAAATTCTAATTATTTATTATATCTCTAATTAAGAAAAAAAAATTTAAATTTCTATTTACAAAAATTCACATTATCAATTCAATTTCATTCACATTCTCTTTATGGATGCCGTTTAGGCATCCATAAAGCGAAAGAAACCATCTTAAACATGTTTATTAGTTTTTTTTTTCTTGCTTGGTGATTTTCTAATTAATGACTACTGGGAAATATTTAAAAGTTTGCTCAGTTGTTTGAAGTTTTAACCATTTTTAATACTGATGATAAAAATGTTATTTTAGAAATAATATATTTAACTTAATAATACTAGAGTTAAAAAATGGTATTCTTTACTAAAAATTAAATAAAACTTATTGTAGAAAATAAGTAGAGATCACTTAATTAAAAATATCATTCTTTCCGAGCTGAAAAATGCTTAAAAGAGTTACAGTAAATCGTTCTTTCTTTAATGTTTAACACGAAATCAATTAATTATCTATTTCCTATTTTCACACATTCTAATATTTTATTCTTTTCACAAAAATTAATATGAAAAAAATATTATATTATATTACATTTAATCACAATTATCTAGAACTGAAAAGTTAAACTACATTACATTCCAACTTTTATGTGTTTGAGATAAGTTTCAGGTTATTTATTATAATTATTTAAACCTAAATTACTCGTACAAAATTATATTTAGAAATAATTAATTTTACGAGAGTGTTTTTTTTTAAAATTTTGTGAAGAAACGTTTAAGAACATTATTTTGGTGGAAAGATAAAAATGTTTATATTTTTATTGAAATGACTGTAAAATCTATATTAACTTAATATCTGAAATTCGAATTAAAACAAAGAATTATTTTGGTGGAAAGATAAAAATGTTTAGATTTTTGTTGAAATGACTGTAAAATCTATATTAACTTAACACCTGAAAATCGAATTAAAACAAAGAATTGTAAATAGTAAACTCAAGAATAGAGTAAAAATATTCATTGAAAAAGCCAAGCTATATTGTGTGTACAGAAATTCCCTAAAGAAATAACAAATTATCGAAGACAGTTTCATTGTGTACAATACCATACAGGTGAAGTCTCGTAATTTATTCCTCAGACGGCGTAAATGGGGATACCATAATATAAAGAAATAGGGCCCGAAGTCGATAGAAAAAGATATATATCATTTTCTGGAAGTGCCTACCCCATTAGGCGATTTGATTTTTTTTTCTTTCTTTCTCATTGGTGTTTTCTTTTGATCTAGCATTCTTTGTGTTCGAAGCTACATGACAGGAAAGGGCTTGATCATAACATTCCACAGTCTTCAGGCGTCTTCATAATAGGGGTACTGGTACTCCAGGGCAGAGTCCAAAATAACATGAAGAAAAGCAGTTAAGGTTCTTTTCCTCCTGACAAAGTGTGACCGTGGAATTGGCGTGTTTGAGATCAGGCTAAGGGAATGAGGTGATTTATCAAAAGACCCGAAGTTCTTAATCTGTGTTTTGGAAGATTTTTCTGTTTCATTCTTATACCACTTTTGGGATTTTGTTACTTCATTACTTTCTCTGAAGTATATTTTTTTCCCTTTGGGTTTTGATTCTTTTTGCTCCCTTACGGGTGTACAGCTGGAAAGCATCAGTCTTGTTTAACTAGTACTGTCTTCTGCTAAGTGTTATTATCAGTCTAGCAAATTATTTGCTTATTGCATTCGGTCTTTGTCTATTATCTACAGTTTCACAGCATTGTTTTCTACAAATGCTTTTAGAATCTTTAATGCGTGTTTAAGAAAATTGCCAAACTTCATTTTTATCTTAACATCCAGAGTTTGCTCCTCATTAATGAATGCTTATTTCCTTACTTCTTTGCCTGTGGAATATTATTGAGATAAACTTGCAATAAATGGATTTTTTTCTTTTTAATTTTGTTTATTATTATCATCAAAATGTTAGAAAAAGATTATTTAAGAAAAATTAATCAAAATAACTATTATATTCAACATTTTCACATAAATGGGAAATATTAATGAACTGCAGTAATTTTTAATTAGATTATAGCAAAATATATCAAATGAAATAATTTGTAAGCTAAATATAATAATTTAATGCAACAATATAATTAATTATATCAACTGACATTAATTCTGTGCCCCGTCCCGCAGTGGACTGATCGTTAAGACACGGTTCTCAGCAGATCATCGAAGTCAAGCATCACTGGCTGCGGTCAGTGTGCGGGTGGGTGACCACTTGGATCAGTCTGCGTAGGGATCGAGGGTGTGCGGTATTGGTCCTCTTTAAACTGTGCTACCGTAAAGTGCTCGACTTCGCGCGCAGGTCGTCGGGCTACCGAAGCGGGGATGCCATCCCCTCCTCAGAGGATCAAAATTGTGATGGCATGTCTTCGGATCATCCTCTGTGATGTTTCCCAGACAGTCGCCAATAGCCCATTGTGCAGTTCTAGTGCGACGTAAATTAACAACAACAACAACATAATTCTGCGCCCCTCAAATTCTTTGAATTTTCATCAAATGGCGTGAAACTGCAGAACTTTTTCACGGTAAAATTTAAAAACAAGTATTGCCATCTATAAAGAAAATTTTTAATTTCATATTATGCATTGAATGAGTTTAGTTCGGGCTGCACGGAATTGAAGCACCTATTTATTTCATGCCCGAACTCAGGTCTGTCATTCCAAAATTTTCACATTAGCGTTGAGAGAACAAACAAATACTGATTATATAGATAATAATGGAAGTAATTCTGCATATTTATATCAGAAATAATAAAAAAATCCTTTAAATTTAAAAAGTTTTAAAAATGTGGGTTTGAAAAAAGATAAAGGGGAATCATTTTAGCTCACTTATTGCCATGGACTAGTTTAGCATATTTTATTGTAAACCCTCGAAATATTTATGCTTCTTCCAATTAGCCATTCCACATTTTCATTGTTTATAAATTAAGGATGCAGTAATAATGCATAGAAAGAGGATAATGGGAAAATATCGAGAGAATAGTGGGGAGAAACCGAGTTTCCCATACACTGTTAGAAATTTCTCGATTAAAATGTGTAAATAACAATTGATTTGTTATTTTAACATGCTTTAACAAAACAAAAAAAATAATAGATAAGATGGTATTCAAATCATTAACTGTAAGAAAACCACTTATTTACTGCTTAACCTAATACGGTTAAACAACCAGAATTTTATCTCACTAACTAAGCGCAAAGAATGAAGCTACTTAATTTGTTTCAGTTGGATTCATATTGCTAATCTGTTAATCTCATGCGCCACAGAACAGGAGTTTGAGTCCCAGCGCTGACACCACAATATGGAAGCTCCCCTAGTGGCGTATGATTATAGTTTTGGGCATGGGTTCATGTACACTTTTAATCCTGATGACGTGCTCCACCTCCCATAGAAGTTAGTCGTAACACTTATGCGACCCCCTGTTATATTTAATGCTTTTAAACATATCAACAAAAATTGGACTAAAAATGTCATTTAAAAATTCTGTAGCTTTGAGAGGTAAGCTAAATGCAGATTTATATCAAAATTTAACCAATTGAAAAATCTCTTGAAACAGAAAAAAAAATTCCAAAGTGTTCTTAATCATAAGCTAATTACAATATAACTTTAATGTAGCAATCTAGGAAGTTCCCATTTTAATCACGGCTGATGCTAAATATAACTTAAGACATTATAAATTTTCGTCTAATGTAGTTATACACAATTAATGCAATATAATGTCAATATTTATTTGATTTCCTCTTAAAAGTATTAGTACGCACAAAATATAGTTTAAATTAAAATATTAGATATTTCAGAAAATTTTACATATATTTCGAAAATGTTTTGTTTTATAAGTATTTCTCATTTTTCTATAACCAACCTCTTCCAATGGGAAAATCTTAAATTTCAATTAATCTTATTAAGAGTTTTTTTTTCTTCTCTGAACTAAGATTACCATTCTCAGAAAATAAGACTTTTTCATTAATTATTTGCATTTCTTTAGATACGCGGGCCTCTATGTTTGTTTAATTTAATTTAGATCAGACAGAAATATTTATACAATATAGCGGCGAGAAAAAATTACCGGAAGAAATATTAATGAGGAAAGGATTATCTTAAAAGAAATAGGAAATTAAAGATTTTCTCATTTTTCGTTGAAAACGACTTAATTATTTTTTATATTCTGCAATATCTTCGGAGCGGAAATTAATCTTCACCTGACAAACTTGAATTGAAAAAAAAGTGTTTGCTTCTGATGAAGATACAGATAATATGATTAACTTGTCAGGGGAAATGGAAATGACAACAGCAACGTTGTGATTCCTATCTTGTTTATATTAGTGTCAGTTATTTTGTTGAGTAGAAATTAAATTTTTGGTAATTTCTTAATGGAAAAGTTAATATACTAAAAGCGAACAAAATAACTCTGCCCTGAGGAAATGATTAAATATTTTCCTATTTTAAAGACATTATTGTGTTATCTCCTTTAAGAAATGTATCGACATTTCTACTTATTTCTTTACGTGATTATTTAAAATTCAAAAGGCTGAAAAATGGGAGAAATTTTCAAAAACAATTAAGCTAAAGTAAAATTTTAAACAATGTTAGTAGTATATCAATTAAGTGTGCACTGTTTTCCTTGTATACTAATACTACTTCTAGGTATACTAATATCTCTATAGAAATGTTTGAAAACAATTAAAAGTAATTTACATTTAGAGAATGCAGATAATTTTGACCATAAAGTCTTTTAAATAAAGAAAATAAACAGTATTTATAATACAAATTTTTATTTTAAAAAAAATGTGAGATCGCTCTTATTTGTGATCCCAAATTGTTTACAGTTTGCGCGCATCATTACATAGTTTAATTTTCGGTCAAATATACGTTTTCGGTAAATTGTATAAGATAGTCAAACATAGCTTCTCACATAATTTACAAACAGAATAATTAATACACTGTGAGAAAATTCAGAAACTAATTTTGGCTCGACAAAAATGTTTCCGACTATCTCAGAAATTGAGAAACATTTATCTCATTTTCAAAAGTAATAAATTAAATTGCATTACCAACAATTCAGTTTCAGAGAGTAGCTTAGCTACCACTACAACTATTGAAATCCAGTTCCCTATTATATGAGGCATGTTAACTGGATTTTAAGTAGGAGGGGGAGTAATGTAGCATAACTACCACTATGACTATTCAATTTCCTTTCACTAGTATATAAGGCATGTTAAATGGATTCTATCTATATATGACGGTTGACATTTTTGGTAGCCAAGCGACTCACGGACGTGATCTGAACACGATCTCGATTGATACACCCACTTCGATTTGAACATACCTAGTTGTTTGGATGGTTCACGATGAACAGATGATTTTCTATTTGTGGCTGTGACATTATCCTTCTCATGATGTTGCTACTCAGTCTCGATCACACACAGCGTGAGCATGTACACACTCTAATGCCATTTTCAGCATAGGAGCGACCACGCGCACAACCGTGATCGTGATACAGCTCTCACGACCAGCATTCAAGGACCGTTAGTCTTAATACCGCTCTCGCAAAACAGTAATGAGTCAGCTAATATCCATTCATCGAATTCTATCACAGATAAAATTCTGGTGGTAGAGTAATATAGGGTAGTTACCACTACAACTTTTAAATTCCAATTCACTTGTATATAAAAAATGTTAACTTGATTCTATCTTGGGATACCTTTATATAGATGACGGTCGACATTATTGGTAATCTAGCCCCACATGAGTTTTCCAAAATATTAAGAAATGTTTCGAAAACTACATACACCGGAGCTGTCCCATATAGTCAGAAACGATTGTGGATTTTTTTTAGTGTATACAGACCAAACTCTCATTTTTTTCCTAAATAATTTCATTTTGTACAATAAAGCTACTCATAACTAAAGTAAGAATAACTAGCTTAAAACGTAAGTTATACTTTCAACATAGATTATATTTAAAAAATAGATTATTCCATATGAAAATTTTAAAACTTATCTACCATTTAAATTTATTATATTACATGTTTCTTTATAAATATTCCACTAAGTACAGACAATCCAGTTTATCTTTAAATGAAAATAAATTGTGTTTTAAATGTATATATCTTAAATAAATATGAATTATGGTATCAAAACTAAAACACTATAAATTTTGTTGTCCTAATAGTCGCTTCAATGTCGAAAAACCAAAATTATTGAGATGATACTACCGTAGGGGTAATTGAGCTCCGTATCCTGGAGAGTAAAGCATATATCAGCTAATATATTAGCTATGATATAATATATTGACATGTATTAGCCATGACATGTATTAGCTAATATAGAAAACCCACAACAGATTTCCGTCTCTTCTTTAATAGATATTAGTGAACAACATTCAGAAACCTATTAAAAGCGAGAGTAAAATATTCGACTGATGCAAGAGTGAGTATCTATCATTACGTTTATAATTAGTTAAATATGAGACGGTCTCAATTTCGAATTCAAAGTCTCATTACTGTATGTTGCAGTACATGGCTTTGTCTGCAACATAGAGTAATGAGCACTTTGTTTAGCAATTCCCATAATTGCTGAAATCAAGATAAACAGATTTCTACATTTAAATTAAAAATAAATTATGTTAAATCTCTGTGTTAAGTACGTTAAAATAAAATCTCCATCTGATCATTTTGTTTAGTTTCTTAAATAATTTTATAGTATTTAATTATTTTTATATGGTTTTATTTTATAAGATTAAGTATTTTTTGAAGAGATTAGATATCAATAATTTTTATGCATACTTGAAGAAATAGGAAGAATATATGTAAGCAAAATTTACTATCTACTGAAGGGCCCAAGTAATCCTTATCTATATAAAGCTCGGCTAATGAGCAAAAACTTCATGGAAAATCATTTAAGGTAATTTATAAAATTCAAATCATATTTGCTTAACATAAAATACAGTTTCAAAATGAAATTATGTTCTTAATTCCAGAAGATAATTCGAAATAACGTTTCGTTGGTGGGAAAAAGTAAAATTCGTAAAGTTTTCCGAATTTTCGTAAATTTTACTAAAGTTTCGCTTAACTATACAGAATTTTTCGAAACTACTAGGATTGCTATAGAATTTGAAGAATACTGCTGCCTTGTGCATAAACCAAGCATTGCTTCCATTACTTTACAAACCAGTAGTTAATAATTTTGCTATATTTATAGAAATCAGTATCCTTTTAAACACTTTTTTCTCTTAGTAGACATTTAAATTATATTTCATCATTTTTTTCCAACCTATTTCACTTATTTTATAAAATTATAAAAGACTGATAATTTATTTAAAATTATGTTTTAAATAAATAGTTCGTATATCATATACATAATATACACTCTAAACTCTAAATGAAACGTCGTATTAAAGATGTTTTCTCATACTTCGTTAACATTAATTAGTTTATTTGATGAAATCACACCTCACAGCATTCAAATATAATTAGAATCAGACAATTCAGAGCTTAATTCTATCTCTTTTGCAAAATAATTTAAAAAAGTGTTGATTACCTTCTAACTTTTTCCATCATACTTTTATTTTAAACACGTAAATAGTTGCCTTGAATTGGGATTTGAAAATAAAGCAATTATTCTTAATATGTTCCGCTTTGTTAGTTTATGCGAAACTAAACTGGATAGAGACATATTTCTTATTAATACAAAACAAATTAATTCTGAATAAAATATTGCTAGATAATTTTATTCAAATAAGAGCAAACAAAAATTTGAAAGTGTAGTCAAACTTTTTCATTTCATTAATAAATATTAATTTACCAAACATACTTTAAATTTATCTCTTTTTGGGAAACCAGCATCTTATAAACATTTTCCCTGGTGAAACAATTTGCGCATCATTAATTTATATTTTATTTCCTAACGTCATTAATGTTGGTAGTATTAGAAATATATTTATTAAATTCTTTTTATTTTGCAGTTATTCCTTTTAAAACAAAATAGAAAATTTTAATTTTTATTATTATCGTTATATTTGCAGTCGCAACAACCAATTCTTATAATGAAGCCACCATTTTTAACAAACTTTCAAGAATTTCACTCATTACCCGAATTGTTTTTTTCGATTTTTCCGAGAAATACATATTTAAATTAATTTCTAGCTACAAATGTGGAACAAAAGCTTAACATAGTTTTATTCTTTTTAAGAAATACGACTGTAAAATTTAAGATCCTGAATTAATTTACGGATACAGAACTATTGCCGATAAGTGTTTCACAGATATTTTTATTGTTCTATGTGCTTTTAACCATGAGCCACCATAATCGATTATTGATACTGACTGTAATGAAAGCAATGAATTATAATTTTTATAATCCCATAAATTTTTTTTTATTTCAGTAAATTACAATAAATATGCAATTGATACGCAAAAAATTAGATTAACATTTAAGGGTCTTAACTTTTGACAGCTCTCCTGTTCAAACTATTGGGTTCGTTCCTTCCAAATTGTGGCTACATGCCATAATTTGAGAATTTAAAAATACGAAACTTTAAAAAAACGTAACTTTAAAAAAAACCTGTGTTTATTTAGAGAAAGTGCATTTTTGTGTCTGCTGTTGTAACTGAAAGTATCGTCAGTATAAATCAATTTGTTTATGATTTGGCCCTGGTACCATGAAGATTGAGTAAGATTGATATTCAGTACGTGAAAATAAGATCATTAAAGCATAAGTTATCAAAAGTGTTCGCATTTTTTGCACATTGTCAATTAATTATATTGATAACATTATTTGTATTTGTCTAGGATTAAATAATTACATTAAATATCATAAATTATAAAAAAAAATCTATTTGAAATATTCTTAGTGTCTTTTTTTTTGTAGCAATGTTTAAAAATTACTAACCGCAGTCACTGTCCATTAGACTCCAAATACGATGACAAATGACGCTCAAGCGATGGTATTTATTCAACATGTTTTGCTCCTGCTTCCTCTTCATTGAGTTATTTAAATTCTATTAAAGTTTTATTAAATATAAACTTTAATTATATTACATTTTATGAGAATGTAAATATTTATAAGATATTCAAATTTTATAAATTTGTTTTTCTTTTTTTTTTCGATTTCCTTTGAGTACTATCTTAAATATTTTTTGATATATTTGAGGAAAATAATTTGAAATAAGTAACGTTCAATACCTGTCAAAATCTGATTCCAAACATTTTTTGCAAATTGTTGGTACTGACATGCTGACCACACATCATTGACCAAGAGGCGCCAACTACGATGACAAATGACGCTCCAGCAATGGTACTTATTCTGCATGTTTTTTTCCTGCTTCCCTTTAACAATCTATTTAAATTCTATTAATGTTTTACTAAACATAAACTTTAATCATATTACATTTTATGAGAATGAAAAAATTTTTTAGATATTCAAATTTTATAAATTTGAGTTTTTTTTTATTTATATTCCCTTTTTTGAACACAGTCTTTAAAAATATATATTGCTATAAATGAGGAAAATCAGTTAAAATTAGTAACCTTCAATAAATCTGTCAAAATCTGATTCCAAATATTTTTGTCACTGACGTTCCTGTTCTTTGGTCCCGATATAGAAGCTTTGACTGATGGATGTAGAATCAAATTTTCTTATCTCTTACTGTCAGTTTCAACATCTCAGCAATGAGTGTGATTGCAATTTGACTACACAGATATATTCATATGCCTAATAGTTCTACAACGCAACGTGGAGGGTTTTCTTGCCTATAAGTTATGAGTGGTATTCTTAGAAATCTAACTATTGACAATTTTTTTCCTTATAAAATATCAGCTTCTATGACATAAAATAATGCTAAAACAAAATAATGAGAGATTTGATGGAATAAATAATTTTTTCAAGAGAGAGTTTAAACTATGAAGATTTAAGATTTCTAAAAAAAAAATTACATACTCGGTTGTGGTGTTTAAAATGCAGAGTTAAGTAACATTTTCAGTTACACCATACAATATAACGATTTAGAATTTTGTAGAAAACAAATTAGTAAGTTTTACTTACTAATTTAATGCTTCATTTACAACGAAAAGATGCCTTAATCATTCATTTTTTTAATATAAATATCGTTGAATAACCAACCTCAGTTCAGCTCTGTAGGTTTATAATTTGCACTCAGTCTAAAAACCGAAGGAATTATTGAATCAAATATTTGGCAAAATATGCTTTCGTGAAGATCATTTTGATAAAACTCACCCGCATTAGTTCTACATGGAGAGGAAAACTACAAAAACCTCTCATGATTGGCCTGATGACAAGAGCCTCTATTCCATGATCCGTCCACCCCTGAGGGTATATTGCATCAGCTCTGTGGTAGGTGCGAGCCTTGCGTGCAGATCGTATCGACCAGCTGTCACTGGAGTTTGAACCAGGGACTCCTCATTGGGAGGTTAGTGCTCTATCCACTCAGCCACATCGGCTTGAAGAAACGAAAGGGATGAGATAAAAATATGACTATATGTTTACCTATCATTCGTCGATGAAGCTCTTTTTTAGATACAATTTAAAAAAATAAAATTAAATATTTTTTGTACAAAATCTTTTTATTCTTTTTTTTTACATGAGCGTTATAAACTGCAATAATTCCAAAAAAATTCAGAAAAATAGTGTAATTTGACTTCATCGCGCCAAATGGTTAACTGTATGGTTACAATATTTGCTTGGTTACAATACAGTTGAAAAATAAATTTGGGTACACTCCCGTTTTATTGGAGGAAAGTATCCGTTCTATCACTTTAATTCGTGGCGTCATGGCAAAAGGTCTATTCGCTGGCAGCTTTTTCGCGTGCGCCCATAAAATGGCTAATTGAGCAAGTCAAAGGAGATGTATACGTATGGGAGTTACTCCTTTATACGTTCTTGGGTCGTTTCGGTGATGTTGTTGTTTTTAATGGGATTTTTCTTCAAATAAGAAAAACACAAAGGAAAGGCAAAGATCACTAAACAAGGGATGTTTTGTCCTGATTTATACAGAATGGAAGCTATTCTGCAGGGACAGATAGCATTCTTTTAAAGATCCTTTCTCCTGTTCAATACTGTTTGTCGGGAAAATATTTGTTTTTAGTGAACTACTTGAAGGTATCTTAAAGTAGTCTTTCTTTCGTATGGGAAAATCATAAAATTAAGTTAATTGAATTTAAATACAGAATGGATACTATACTTAAGATGCATTAGTTTAATTTGAAATCATTTTGTAAACTCTTAAATAAATAAATTTCTATTTTATATTTTAATACCCGATTTAACTAACATAACTAATTTTTAACAGTGAGTCGATTACTATTCCATTATTTTGCTTTTAAAAAAATAAAGACAAATTTATGTTATGGATCATATCGTTCTGGATTTCTAATTTTAATTTATTAACTATTTATTTTATCTGGCTTTCTATTACTTTAATTAGTACTCTGTTTTGATTTGTTTTGAATTACATAAGCAAATTGAAAAAATTAAAGCTTTGACCAATTGAAAAAATGAGCAAATTGAAAGATATGCTTATGAAAATCAACGAAGTGATATTGAAATCATGGTTTCCTAAACATAAAGTAGCTGCTTGAGTTCTTTTATGCTGTATTACGTTTTTACTATAACTCCTACACTTTATTATTACTAAGTATATTATTAGACCAATAAACTTTTATGTAATGTATTACATATCATTATGTATCAAAAATCTCGTTTCAGCTCAAAAGTAATAAGTTTTTTCTCCTTTAACACTAACTAACAATTATTAAAAAACTATTTAAATAAAATACATAAATATAAACAATAAATGCTTTTTAACTCTGTAACTAAGAGGCTAACCTCCAGTAAAGAGTTGACTTTTTTCCTTAAATTTAGCACTAGCTGATAATTTAAATAATGTAATGAATTATTTTAAATAAAAATAAATAAATATAATCAATTAATTCAAGTGTTCCATATAGCAAAGATGGTAGAATAATATAAAATTTCATTTTACTGAAAATTTTATAATTTATTACTTATATAAATAAAAGGAATATTGAACTTAAATGTTAATTTTAATTAAATATTAATTATTTCAATAGTTTATTTTTAGTAATAGTTTATTTTTAGTAATAGTTATATATTATGGAATATGACAATATTATTAAATTACTATTCGGCTAGAGACTTCTTTACTGGGAGACATTTAAATATTTTCATGCAAATTATTATTATTGGCAAATTATTATTCTAAATAATTATTTGGATAGAAATGGAAACGACAGCTGGATTAGTCAGATTTCAAACTCTCCCATCTTTGAACTAATCACTTAATGACGGAAATAATGTCATTTCATTTATAGGTATTTCAGAGATCACTCCCCTATCACTAGTTGCAACGGAATAAATTTTACATTTAATGTAAACAATAGCGCATTAAATATGTTGCAAATTTAATGCAGTATTAAAATGCTACCCGATAATTATTTAAATATTTTCAGTATTACTGCCATCACTATTTCACACAAGCACAAACGGCGGAATTATTTATTTGTCATAGTAGTAGCTACATAAATGCGATGTTGTGTGGTATCGTATGCTTTCATCATTCTACATATATATATTATATATATATTTATATATAGGAGGTTAGT
>NC_092208.1:28941395-28946517 GCF_043381705.1 Parasteatoda tepidariorum | reverse complement strand
ACGAAGTCATCAGAAATATATATATATATATATATATATATATATGAATCCCTGTATACAGGTCCTTTACTTTTTACCGTAAAATCCACTTTTAACGGAACCAGTTACGAAACAAAAAATATGATATATCATTATTTTTATAGTAATAATCACTAAATCCCTTGAGTTAAAAAATATTTCTTTAAATTTACGGTATAATAATTTGCGGTAAAAATGGATTTTACGCATAATGCACCCAAACCGTAACCGTAATTGGTACCGTAATTTGATCAGGAATTTCTTTAGTGCATGAAATCTAATAATATATGTGTCGAAACTCCTTCGAAATCATGTATCATATTATCCTTGAAACTCCTTAGCCACGTAACTCAATAGTATTTTAGAGTCAGATGCAAAGACATGAAATCAATAAGCTTATGTATGTTTATAAAATTTTCTTAAAAAATCATTCTTATTGTCTCTCTCTAATAAAATCACTTTCTGTAGGATTTCTTTTTTTCTTATAATGTTAGTTTTTAATGCATTTGGCATTTTAATTAATGAATTTTTTATTCTCCCGCTTTTTTTGACAAATAGGGACTTTTATGAAAATTTTCTTTCTTTTATGTTCTTTTAACATTAATTCTTCAGATATATGATAATTGCTAATAGGCACTAAACACAGATAAATGAATCAAAAATAATGTTTTAATCCGCTTTTTGTGCTCAGATAGAGTTTTAATAGTCTTGTGGTCATTTGACGCTTTTTTAAGAACTTAATTTCATAATTTTTTCTTTAATTTTATTATGATTTTAAAATAATTGCATTATTTTTTATTTCTTCATTTATTACTGCTTCCTGTGCGTAGCCTATTAAACATACATAACATATTAAACATACATAACATATTAAACATACATAACATACATGGCCTATAAACATATTAAAACATACTACTATATAGACTACTATACTGACCGGAGAATTTCAAAAATTGTTAAGAACTACAACTCAAAAATTCTAATTACGATTATGTAACTATTAAAATATTAGTTCTAAATTATTTCGATTATTTCAGTCTCAATACCATACTCTTTGAATTAATAGCTGAGCGTTGTTTCGCTAAACACGGTCACCTTTAAAGAATAAAATAGAATAGTAAGCTTGAATAACATAATATATTTGAACTTCATTATGTGTGTGCTCATTTTGTTTAATGTGCAGCAATAGGTATGCATTAAATGAATAAATGTTTTTTTCTAACTATTATGTTTAAAGTATCAGTAACTAACTTATTTTTTTACAGGACTAAAAAAATAAATTTGATAGTTCTGATCATTGAAGAGGTAAGTAAATTTCTGCAAATTTTTCAATTTTAATATGCAAAAAAAAATTTGTATTAAAAACATCTATGTTTATTTCTTACTCATGATAATTAGTTTTTTAATCAGAAATTTTTTTGTAATAAGTAGTTGTGTAAAATTATGTTAATTTTTATAACAAAATAGCGCAGGTATAAATGTTTGCCAATCTCTGTATTAAGATATCCAGCATAAATCTAAATTTTGAAATAATATATAAAAAGTCGATTTAAAAAGACTTATTTAGTGTTTTGAACTGTATAGAATAAATCTTTTGAAATTTTGCAAAATTAAGCTTAGAATACATTTAGAAAATTAAATGTACGAATCTGCATATTATATCTTATCAAAGCGACTTTAATTATTTAAATTTATTTATCTTCTAATAGCTTTAGCAATACGATTTGCTTTAAATACTTCAGAGAAAATAAGCTTAGCGAGAGACCATTATGCCCAAAACCTAATGTTACGGAACTAAATAACGTGAGATAGAAACTATTCACGATAGAAATCTTTCGCATTTTCTTTTCTTCAACATACATCTAAATTTTAAGATAACAAATAAAGAATGTGAACAAAATTTTTAAAAAAATCCAGTGATTTAGATTGTTTACAACAGATATTTTTGCTTTTAATAAATTTAAGCTTATTTTGAAAATATTTACTGAAATTTAGGATTTTGTATAAAATATGTTTTCAAGGAAATTTTTATTCTCCACACTTATTTATCTCCTAATAATTTTAGTATTTGATTTGTTTTAAATACTTCGAAGAAAGAAAGGTTAAATAAAAAGATTTAAATATCCACATTTATTTATAATCTAATAATTTAATAATATAAGTTGCTTTCAATACTTCGAAGTGATGATAGCTTGAGATAGAAACTATTCACTGCACACTTCTTTCCTTTGTTAATTTTCTACTTTTTATATCTATTTTACGAAGTAATATATAAAAAGTTCGAGTAAATTAAAAACACCCAGTGTTTTTAAATTTGCTTACAAAAAGTATTTTTTATTTTAATAAAATTACGCTTATTTCCAATATATTTAGTGAAATATACTTTTCTACATATTATTTATTTTTTATCAAGCCAAGGCTAAACGACCACACGTATTTATCTTCTAATAATTTTAGAAATCTAATTTGTCTTAAATACATCAAAGAAAATAAGTTTAACAGGAAACCATTATGTCCTGAACCTAATGTTACGGAACTGAATAACTTGAGATAGGAACTATTCACGGTACACTTCTTTCCTTTGCCAATTTTCTACTTCAACGAGTAAAAATGTACTCCTTACGAAAAAAAAAAATTTTCAACCTTATAAAATACCTTTACCTCATAAATTTTATTCGAGCGAAAATGCTAACACTATAAACTGTAATAAACATAACACTAAAGAATTCTGTTGATTCAGATTTCTCTTCTTTAACTAACACCCTAAAAATGCCCCTCTTAAGCAACTTTAGCTAATTAACTGGCTCTTATATGTGTCATAGGGTGTTATAACTCATGCTTTAGCACTAATTATCGAGGTTTTGAAACAGGGTATTGTGTTCTAACGAAGGTAAGGAAACTCTCTTGGGGACTATACGATGTCCGGGGTACTCCAACTATGTTTCCTTAGACTCAGTACGTGTGTTTTACGAAGGGCATCAATCATGTTTTATCTCTCACCGGCTGCATTCGTGTCAGAAAAGTGCTTGTCCTGGGGGATTTTACACAAAATGTTGTGGCAAGCTATACCGTGGTAGTTATTATTTTACTTTAGAAATTCACACTACCTGTTTTTTTTTTGCTGTTGAAAAAAATGTCTATTTTTTGGTCTTTCAATTTATTTTCTTTAAAAATAAGTTTATTTTTGAAGGTTCTTTTTTTTCTTCAAAAAAATGGTGCTTCTATGATATAAAAGGCATAAGCAACGTTTCTGTGGGATTGTAATATCTCGTCGTGTATTTTAAAAGATATATGCGTATACTTATCAATAAGCATTGTCTGAAAATCATTATGCGCAATAAAGAACATTAAAATTTCATATGTTCGTTAACATTTTAAAAATGTTCAAAATTTATAACAAATCACTTTATAATAATCAAAATTATTTTTATAGTATTAAAGGTGTACAGCATGCATTGGTATTATACGTACGAGAATGTAAAGGAAAATGAGGATTTTATTATAGATATAGATATATATATATATATATACACTATTTGGAAGAAAGTGACGGGACACGACACTATAACGACGCAAACCCATATTTATTAAAATTAATAAGAGGTAGGGCCTCCTTGGCTGCGATCACAGCTGCAACCCTTCTGGACATGCTTTTTACTAAATTAGCCATAGTGGCAAGAGGAATAGCCTTCCAAATGTTTAACAGGAAATTCCATAGTTCATGCTTGCTTTTGGGGAGTGAGGTGCAGGCCCTCAATCGATGGTCCAATTCGTCCCAGAGAAGTTCAATTGGGTTAAGATCAGGTCTCTACGCTGGCCACTCCATGCGTTTAACGTTGTTGTTCGCATACCAATCAAGAGTCCTCTTTGCAACATGGGATCTTGCGTTGTCGTCTTGATACAAGCAATCATCCATACCGTACGTTGCTCACAAGGTAAGAAGGACATGATTGTCGAGAATATCACAGTATCCATCGGCATTCATCATACCATCAACCTTCACCAGTGGGCCAGCCCCATACCATCAATCCTCCTCCACCAAACTTTACAGTTGTCCCGTCACTTTCTTCCAGATAGTGTATATATATATATATATATATATATATATATACATAAAATTTTTAATAACGTGTTAATGTAATTAAACCTTAATTTTGAAAATGTTATTATAATTAAAAAACAGTAACTATCGCTTACCTCAGTAAAATTTTTTGAAAGTTTAAAATATAAATTAAATGTCGTTGAAGTAAGAAAATAATTTTTAATATTTACCTGCTTTTAATTTATTTATACTTGAGTGTGCGGAAATACGTATTGTATGCACTGAATCGGAGAATTTTCGGAACATGAAATTTTACAATTTTAATTCTGAAAGACCACTTCTTCCTTATTAGACAAATCATGGGATAAATTCCACTTAATCCAGGGATATCGTATAAGGATTCTTTCTGATGGAGAAGCAAATAAGGAATTGTTTCAATAAAAGATCGCAGTCACCATCTTTTCTTCTGGGTTATATTTAAAATTACAAATCTGAGAAGTTATACTTTAGTAGCTGAAACTCAGACGTAAATTGGCTTCCTTACTTATTTGATAAAGTGAAATAAAATAATTATGGAAATTGTATCTAAAATTATAAAATAAAATTGTTGTGATTAAACGTAACCAACATTTTTTTATAATATTATATATTGTGTGAAATTTACTTATCGCAAAGGACAGAGAAAAATTATATTTAACAAAATATGTTCCGTAGAGCCATTTAACGTAGCTTTTGCAATAATTCTTAATGTTTAGAAATAAATATGCGTCAGTTTACCTGAAGAAGCATTTTAGGTAAGCCAATGAATTGCATCTTTTTATGTTGTGGCAATGATCCAACTAGGTCAACGGACGCTTGTCCATTCAATAAAGAAGTAAGCGTTTATAAGTGGATCTTGGTGATATAAAAAAAATGCTCATATCAAATGCTTTATTTCGTCTGAGAGTTTTTTGGAATACTTGAAACATTCATAATATTAAAGTTGATAAATCAATTTCATTATTGTAAATAAATCTCTACATTTAGGCATTCATTATTTATTTTTGTTAATATATATAT
>NC_092208.1:28933089-28940893 GCF_043381705.1 Parasteatoda tepidariorum | reverse complement strand
GGTGTTTCCATAGAGCCAGAGTATGGATAATTCTTTTCTTTTAACTTCCAATGATTATGTTTAACTTCGCCATCATAGGCTTAACTGCTTAAGTATAAATATCGTTTTAAAAGTGATCAAAGTGCGCCAACTAGTGCAACTAAGCAAGCAGGAACGTTCTCGTTCTATCAGTTACAAACAATTGTGCTCCTTCATTTTTGCTCCGAATCATTTCTGCTGTCATCACCTTTAATTCTGAGCGCCTACCTAGAAACGCAATCTCCGGCTTTGTCACTTTTTATCCGGATCTTTTGTAATCAACCTAACTGAGTGTCATGATGAAATGATTTTCCTATGCAATGTTTTTCCTACACAATTTACAAGCTTTTAATAGAGTTAAAATATTGTTGCAGACAATTCCTCTCCTTACTGAAGGAATTAATAAAGTAATTTTCATATTGACGCAAATATAAGTGATTGCTATTGTTATGATATGCTTAAGTTGGTAAAGATATGTTTTAAAAAGTCAACTGTCTTGTTAATTTAGATGTTTTAAACAGTTGCAAGAATTTTAGACATCACTTCTCATGGAGTTAATGAGAAAAATTATTAAATATGCAAAGCTATTAATTAGTATGGTAAAATATTGAATAATTCTTAAAAACGTCAAGCTAATGCTTATATAATGTAATTTAACATTAATTTACTGTATTTTTACTGTAATTTACTGTAATTTAATTTGAAGTTTGTTAGAATGTATGAGCCAGTAAAAGCACACGAAGCTGTAAGAAACCTTTTTTTAAATAAAAATGTTACATATAATATAATACGTAGGGAGTAAATTAACAATCTTATTAATCAATCGCAGATTTTAACTTTGAAATTCACGTATATCTGTCTATTTTACTTTTAAAAAGTGAATTTTTGAAAACAGTGAATCCCTGTCTATAGCTGTTGTTTTTTTCTTCTCGTTTTTTTTTATTAAAATGCACGACTTTAGTCTTAGATTTAAAATTTAATTTGTCTTGAATTATTTTTTTTAAGTTTTTCATTTTGACTCATAAAATTATATTCCTTAAAATAATGTGCATATTTTCATATCTCGTAATTATTTTTGACCTAGGCCGAAAGATTTTTTATTCTTCAATTGAAAAAAGAAATAAAAAAAAATATCAAAAATTATTTTTATCCTAGAATTATCTTTGGATAAGCAAATTTAATAATTCTTTGCAAAAAATATTACGATTCGTTTAAATATTCCAGACATGGTGAAACACTTAAAAAGTAAGATTAACTTTAAGGGGTTTCTCAGATTGCAGCTACCTCCAACATTTCGAGGGTCAGGAATCCGTCCAAAAATTCATGTTTATTCAGAGAAACTACCTTTTTGTGTCAGATTTTTTAGCTAAAAATATCATCAGCACAGAATAAATTTGAGGTCAACCCCTCAGATTGAGGTTGATTTCTAGTACGTGAAGATCCATTTATTAGATCAAAAATTATTCAAAGAACTTCTTTTATAATTTTTTACTGTGTTATTCTATTTTGCCCTTGTAATCTACATGGCAGGTCAGAAAAAAAATTAATAGTACCGTATCGCTTACTTCTCTAAAAATCATTTTAAAATAGTAGAAGTGTTAGTAGTACTTATTTCATAAATCATATTGATGACAGTTCACAGATCAGAACACTGACCGAACTGTTCACACACCATACTGATTTAATCAGTAGCATGCTTTTTTCGAAACAAAATCAGGTTTATAAACTAGTTGATCGTATTTTACAGTTAATCACTACTAGTTATTACCCATATTTATAGCATGTATTCACATCATATATTTACTATACTTTTCCTAAAATTATTTTATAGCTTAATTAGCTTTACATGTTTTTTTTCGATTTCAAAAAAGATAACAGAAACTATAGATAATGAAACTGAGCTGTGAGATAAAGTATGGTAGAATTTCTGTTTAATGCACCTTACTGAATATCAATTTTAATTAACTAAATATGCATTTAGAAAATTTTAAATCGAAATCAATATTTATAAAAATGTGACTTTTATATTACAGCTACAGATACAAACGTAAAATAATCCAGAAAAATATTCTTCTGCTTAAAAAAAAATAATAAACGAAGTAAAAAATAAAGCTTTAAAATGTCAAGGCAGGATTTCCGTTTCAAGATAAACTAATTTTTACGTCTATCTCAGCGTGACGAGAGAGATTAAACAATTTGTAAACTTCGAAACAATCTCATTCAAAACAACATCCCAAATTCAAAGGATATTGACTTTAAAGTGAATGTTCCAATGCCGGTGAAATCGATAAATTCTTTTTAACATGCCTCGAGAAACTCCTTTAAAATGACTATATAAATGTATAGCAACGTCTCTGCAATTGACTTAACCTAAACAAGATACGTCAAGTTTAAAAGCTCTCGTTCATCAAAAATAAATAAGGTTCTATTTTGAAGATCATGGGCTCTAATTTTATAAATTTGACGTTCCTTCATCATGCAAGCGTATCGACTTCTAAGATATTTTTTGAATGAGAGCTCGTATGCTTTCTTTAAATACTACATAAATAAATTCAAGAAGCTAAAAGGATTTATGTTAAGTATATTTATTTATTTCGTCCTCACAAAGATTTTTGCCTAATCACCACTACAATTGGAAATAAATATAATTGTGCGATAAAGGAATTCAGAAGTAATTTTGCATTTAGAATGTCTGTAGTGTTTCAGTTAAGTCTTGGAATAATAGTTTAAATAAATGATTCATAAAGCTTTATTTAATTATTTACCATTTTAATTTTTTTTTAAATTCATTTCAATTAAATTATATAAAAGATTTCGTACATAGAGAAAACATTATTAGAAAATCACTGTAGAGATATTTCTAGAAAATAAAGAAAAAATTAATAATAACCTAAATATATGGAGTTTAAATCATTCCTTTGGTAGTTTTCCGTAAGATGTCAATGGTATATTGAAAATTTCGATTTTCAAAATTATAGTCTTTATCACCACACATTTAGTAAAATTACAAAACTGAAATGTAAATTTAGCCGAATAAATAATATGTATGCCATACTTTAAGATATGATAAAATACCCGAATTTCATCACATTAAGCAAATTTTGTCATAAACTAAAAAAAATTATTTTATTGCTAATTTTATCAAAATAATTACTGAAGTGCTTCTGTAAAAATTACTGACCTTTTTGGTGTTTCCATAGAGCCAGAGAAATGGTATATTTTACCATATCTTTATTGATTTGATCATACTTTTTGTCAGTGTAATTTTAATAATTCTTACAATTAAAGTTTAAATTAGCAATTTAGATTTAAAATTTAAATTGCTCAATTGCTTTTATTTATTTATTTAAGTTTTCATTGCATTTAAGTTCAAAAACACATAAGCTACTTAATAGGATTTTTAACGATTAAAAACTATTTATTTTTAAATTTTAAGCTTGCTTAATTAATAAAATTACAAATGTTATAGATTTTAATTTATCTGCATACAGCAGAGGGTTGAAATTTCGTCTCATATGAGTAATGTATATTGCGCAAGAGAATTACAAGAACAATCCGTAATTACCATAAACATTTTGAAAGTCGAAACTTATAGACTGAAACTTTTTTTTGCTTGAAACCATATTAGAATTGATTTAGATAAGTGTACCCAGAAATATTTTATAAATAACGTAAGCATTTTAAAAATAACACAACAGATTCTAGAAATAATTTGAACTCAATAAAATATAAAGACGCTATTTTTGAAGAATCCTAAAAGCATTACAACGCGTAACAAACAAATTTTTAAAGTGATTACCTGTCCCTTTAATATAGAGCTGTAAACATATCAATATTGTTCCAGCTATTCACCGAAGAATAGAATAAAATAACCAAATTGTACCCTAACCGTCTTGAGATAATTGAGTTAAAATAAATTTTGCATGCAAATAATTTTAAACTTTACGTTTAATATTTCGTAAATTTTGCAGCTTCAGTTATCTGTAGCTTCTAACAACAATTGCTATCCCGAATATGACGTCGATCCTCTTGTTGATAGGCAAAAAACAGTAGTTGGCTGTACATTTTTATTTTCAATAACATGTTTTGAATAGAATTTTAAGGTGAAGGAATTAATTGAACTTAGTTTCTGAATCGTGCGAAACATATTTGCTTTTTGGTACAAAATCTTTTTAAATTATTAAGATCTTACCAAGCAATAGTTTTTAAGTGGGGTCTGTAGAACATATATCAATATTGCTAATTCTGACCTCTTCAGACGTACCTTTTCTAAGAAACTTTGGGGATATTTGAGATTATACTTGTTGTGTATGTTGTGATAATGTCTTAGCGTTAATAGGAAAACCTTTTGAGTATTGAGATGAAACTTTTTAATAAATTAAAAGTTTTCAGCTCATATTTTTAATTTTTATTTTATTTTTACAATGATATGCACTAAGTTATCGCAGTGTAAACATGTATATGTAATTATTCTGCGGAAATAAAAACTGAATCAATATCTTGTTTAGATGTAGAGAAAAGTTACTTCTTAAAAGGCCAGTTTTAGCATTATAGGTGTATGCTCTGCCAACTCCTTTTAAAATACCAATTTTTAGCGATAACAACATTAAACAAATATCATTGAGAAAGATTACTGATGTAAGTGCATGCATATAACGACAAGCAAACACGGATCTAATTTTTAAACTAATCATTTTACTTCTTCGCAGGGTTAAGAAATACTTAAAAGGAGGTTGAAGAAATGAAGGAAAATACATATGTCTTTTTAGAGGAAAAAGAACATTAAAAAAGAGGGAATGAATAAAAAATAATCAAAATAACAACTCCAGAATTTCTAGTCTTAGAGAATCATTATATACTGAAAACATTTTTAAAACATTTGGACTGGTTAAAATCTAAACAAAATAGCAGAAAAAATATTGACGTTATTAAAGTTTTGATATTTTTCTACATTTTGAGGAGACTCATTTAATGTGATTTCAAAATGAAATCCTTTTTTTGACGTTTTCAGAATATTTTATTTCATTTCCTTTGGCTGGCGTACAATTTATTTTCTCTCAATAAATAATCCTATTACTTAAAAAAATGATAAATTAATTTTTTTCATGAAATTTTTTCCTACTAGAGCTTTTTCTTGTTATTTCGAAAGTTGCTACTTTGATAATTAAAGTTTTTTTATATGAATGGGGATAATAAAAGTTCAAAGTCGTTATAAAATGTTTAAAATATATAATTACAAAATTTTATCACACGTTATAAATCCACATTTTATTCTTAATTTTACCAAAAACATTACTAAACTGCTTCGGCAAAACCGTTGAGCTTTTCGTTGTCTCTATAACGCCAGAAGCATGTTCCATTTTTACCATATTCTTGTAGATTTGACCATTCTTTTTTTCTCGGAGTGCCTGGGGGAAAGCAAGCTTAAAAAACTGCAGGATTGTTAAAGTTAACTAAGGTGAGGATAAGGGTTAATTATGTTAAGATTAATAGTTTTGATAAATGACAGTGAAGTTGGTTGTATAAGCAGCCTCCGAGCATGCGATTGTCTATTTCAATTTTATCAAGAGACCGACTTAGCTTTTTAATAAAGTTCTACCAAATTAAATGCCAAATTGTGAAAAGAGCCAAATTGGAAGAGTGGTTCTTTTCTATACTATGTCTCTATCGAAGTACATGGAAAATCGGTTTTGTTATGCGGAGAAGACTGCTGGTTAAAATACGACTTTTTGCGTGCAGAAACTTAAGAGGGTTAATAATCAAAATCCCAAATTTGTGACAAATTCAGTCAGATAATCACTTTTTATATTAGGCAAATCGGTTCTACATGAACTTGATGTGCTATAGTTGAGGATTCCTAGGTGCTGCATTTAGTAGATGGGAGTTTTGAATCGCTAGGCCAATGAACTTGGCATCGCTGTAATCTAAAATGTATTTAAATTGCATTTTGTTATTTCAAGGTCAGTTTTCAATGCAAGAGGTACTTTTTAACCCTGGAATATATATCTGTTTTAATCGACATCTTGGTTGCAATTTCAGTGCTTTCACTCAAAATTTTCTACTCACTATTTTTCACAAAAAAAAAACTCGGTTTGGAAAAAATATTTCTTTAATATAAATACGGATAGGCTACTTTTACTTACTATTACATTTTGCCTTGAAAGAGAATTAAAAAAGAGGAAACCTTGAACACAAAGGTGTTATTACTACTTTATTCAATCGCCAAAACACAATACCACCAATGAAATTAAGATTGCGTGAAAAAGTATTCAGTACCTAATGATCGATTAAGTCAAAGGATTAAAAAAGTGATACAAAAATACAAACCCTCCTGTCCCTTGTTAGCATCTTAGACCTCAATAACTCTTAAGGTTAAAAACAAATAAGATAAAAAAAATTTAAAATATTGAATGAATTTGCTGTTCTGTATGATTGATTAATTAAAAGCTAGAGTAGAGTTACCTGTATTATTTAGTATATCAATATTTTTGAAATATGAAATATGATTTAGATCTATAAATGCCCACCTCTCAGAGAAATGTTTTGTCAGAAATTCCCAAAACTTACGAAGTATATACATAAATATCACCAAGAGAAGAGCTTGTGTGTCGGGTACCCCCGCCCACTGTCAATTTCATATGAATAGAATATTTTTTCAAATCAACGGGCCATCGGACATTAATTGTTATATTAAAAAAAAGATTATTTTCAAAGTTTCGAGTATTTATGCAGCTGGTAACATGGTAAACAATAGTTTTGATAATATGTTGAATACAGTAGTCATAAAATTAAGAAAAATCGGTTGAATTTTGTGATAAAAATGATGAATGAAGTTTATCTATTGTCATTACATTTATATATGTATATATATTTATATATGTATATATATATTTATATTAAATTTACTAAAAATAATATTCTTATTGATATAATCTTTTTATGACGCAAACTTATCAACATCAAAACTTAAAATAGTTCTGAATTTAGAATACAATTAATAGGTTTGTTTATGACCATGTTTATAATTTTATTTCAGTTTGCTTTGCCTCCTTTCTTAATATAAAAATAATTACTGTTCAAGGAAACAAAAAAGAATTATTGAATGAACAAAAAACAATGTTATTTTTAATACTAAAATATATTATTCGGTGATAATAAAGAGTGGTAAATAAGTTGTAAATGAACAACGATTTATTTGAATTAATTTTTATGTGACTCAAATTACCTGTTTATACAGTAGGGAACCGATTATCCGGAACGATCGGGACCATCACTATTCCGGATAACTGATTTTTCCGGTTTTCTGAATCGCTACAAAAAGCCGTTTTTTTATTGTTAAACCCAACTAAAAAAAATTTTTTTTTAGGAAATAATCTTGAAAAGAAGAAAAAACGATGAAGTAATACACTAATGATTATTTCCAAAATGATGGTAAGGTGAACATCTTTCAAAAAAGAAAGAAAAATCCTAAAATCTTATAAGGAAAAAAAAATTTTGTGTAAAAAATGGCGGGAAAATTTATCGAATTTCGTTCCGGTTTTCTGATTTCCGGATAACGGGTTCTGTACTGTATTTTGAAACTTTCAAACATATAGCAAGTTAGGAAAAAAAATTGTCTCAATAATAAAAATTATACTAAGTACATGAAGAAATAACAGATTTTATGGTGCCACATGTGAGAAATATGTATATACATTAAAATTGTCATCGTTACATAGATCAATAAGCAGAAAAATAGAAGTTTGAAAATAAGAGTTATTCCATTTGAAAAATCTGAAAAGTAAAA
>NC_092208.1:28885154-28932751 GCF_043381705.1 Parasteatoda tepidariorum | reverse complement strand
CGATCATTCAATATATATGATAACTGTAAATCACAGCAGTGCATATTTTTGGCATTCTTTCTATTAGTTTTTGTAGTGTTCTAGTTGAGATATGGTTCCAGCTACTAAGTAAAAATTCCTAAAGTTTGTTTTGATTGGTACGTAGCATTTTTTTAACATTTCTATCGAGTTCATTTCGCAATAGCTCATTAGGATTAATATTGGGGGAATGAGAGGGCCAATCCATGTATTTTAGTATTTGTTTTATTCCTTTCTTTTAAAGTAATGTAGTCTCTACAGAATTTTGATGAATACTTTGGATCGTTATCTTGCTTACCAACGATTCTCTGTCCACATGGAAAAGCGTAACGCTGCAATATTCCATAATAATATTTTTTATGAATAATTCCCTCTAGTCCCGCTCTCAAGATCATCAACTTTATCACAGGCAAAACATCCCCAAAACATGAGTGAACCTCCACCATGCTTCACAGTTGGTAGTAGACATTGTTTTGTCATACCTTCACCAATTAAACGACGAACATACTGCCTTCATTTCCCTCTAAGCAATTCAAATTTTGACTCGTCAGTAAACAAAACATTTGACCACTGTTCTAAATACCAGTTAGCTAACTTGTTTTTAGCCAATTGCAGACGTTTAACTGTGCTTTGTTTTTTTCAAAAGAGGTTTTCTGCCAGCTACTCAGCCTTTAAAACCATAGTCACGAAGTATACGTTATACAGTAGTTACTGACACAGCTTTTTGTCTAGTAGCATTCTTTTCCTCAATGATTTCTGGTGCTGTTCGAGATCACTGCCGCTTATTTTGAATGCGAATAAATTTATCCTCACGTTTAGACGTTATTCTATGTCTCCCTTATCGTTGGTGGCTCTTAATTTTTAAATTTTGTTTCTTCCCTTTCAAAGTTCTCACAACAGTGGTATGGGAAGCATTAGTTTTAGAGGCAATTTATCAACTTGAATAATATTATCCATTAAGTGCAATAACTACAGGTGTTTCGACACTTGTTTATGGTTTTTGATCCACATTTCTGCAATGAATTGCATAAAAAATGTTCAACTTTGTACTTAATATGTGCTTATTGTTCTGGTAAATTAAGTCTATTGTATTGACATTTTAAATGTGTTATGTACATGAACTTAACTTATAATGAACCTTACAGAAGAAGATGAAAATTAAATTGTTTTTAAACTGAAAGTTAAATGAAATTTTTTCAATAAATTACACTTTTTAAGAATAGGTATTCACATGTACTTCCATTCCTACTACAGAGAATATACTACAAAATGAAGAAATAATAAACAGTTTTAAATGGAAACCGCGTTGTTGAAATTCACATTTGATAAATTATATGTTTAAGTCAGAAACATTTAACTATTTGTGAAAGTTTTTAAATAAATACAAGTGAGTCTACACTTTTGTCAGGTACTGTATATATATATATATATATATATATTAAAAGACATCCCATTATCCTGTCCTAAGATTTATTTTTGATATACAATATTATTAGATTTTTTCATTAAAGTTATAAAACTCTCAAAAAAGATGAAAAAAGTTGCTTTCATGCAATCTATCTTATTAAAAAATAAATAAAATTTGTCAAGTAACTCTCTTCCATTTCTCAATCTTAAAATAGGAGTTTTTTCTCTTTTCTCTTCTGCCTTATATCTCAATTTCAAGAAGAAAAAAAAAACATACAAACCATCCTTTTCTCCATCCCACAAAAACTGACAAAGAAAGATATAAACTAAGTAAACAGAAAAAAAAAGAAATATTAGATTTGCAGAATATCCAGAACTTCGAACTATGAGAAAAATCTAGGATCTGAAAAATCCCAATCCTATTCAATCAGACCTTTGTAATCAAGATATACTTGACCGGGATAAACGTTCTTTGTGATTGAAGAGATTGTTTAGGATAGCATGCATATATACTTGGTATAAGAAGTATTTTTGGATATTTCATTCCATGATATTATTTATTTGACCTCTTAAATAAAATGAATATTTTCTGAGGGTATACGATGTATGGCAATAAATCTCGCGTTTCGTTTTTGCATTTTCCAATTACAACATACTTTTGAAATTTCTCAATATGATTTTGAAACATGAATTTAATAATAACTTAAATTTTAAATTACAATAAAAACTCTGTATAAGAAGTATTTTTGATAATTTTATCTCATGATCTTATTAATTTGATCTCTTAGATAAAATAAATATTTTCTGGTTTACGCTATATAGCATTACATCTGGTGTTTCATTTTGTGTTTTATAACTTCTTTTTTCTGTTTATTTATGAGATGATGAAACACAAACTTAATAATAATTTAAATTTTTAAATTTTCATATATACAAAAATACAAGAAGTATTTTTGAATATTTTATTTCATGATCTTATTTATTTGGCCTCATAAATAAATGACTATTCTCTGATGGTTTATTTATGCTATATTGCTATACATCTAATGTTTCATTTTGCATTTTCTAATCAAAACATATTTTTGTAGTTTTTTAATATTATGTTAAAATTGAACTTAATAATAGTTTAAATTTTCAAATTTACATACATTAAGGAAATTTTCATAAGTAGTATTTTCGGATATTTTGTCTAATAATCTTATTTATTTGACATCTTAGACAAAATGACTATTTTCTGATGGTTTACATTATATGGCAATACTCGTAGTCCTTCAGTTCGCATTTTGCAATTAAAACTTATTTTAGTAGTTTCTCAATAAGGTGTTAGAATACGATTTTAAAAATTATTTAAATTTCTAAATTTTCATATATATGATGTATAAGAAGTATGTTTGGTCATTTGACCTCAGGATCTTATTTGTTTGACCTCTTAGGAAAATGAATATTTTCTGATGGTTTACATTATATAGCAATACATTTGGTGTTACATTTTGAATTATAGAATTAAATCAGTTTTTCAGCTTTTTACTAAGATGAGGTGACTTGCGTTAAATAATAAATTAAATTTTTAAGAGACCAACTTAAGTTTAATATATTATTTAAAATATTAGATAATAAAAAACTAGTTTTATTTTCCATGAATTCAAGTGTAATTATATGCTAGTTATGTACGTTTATAATTTATTAATACTTATGTTAAATAGTTTACAGCATAGCATTCATGCGCTCTATATGCAAGGAGATTTTTTTAATTTTATTTCCCGATAAATTTTGACCTGTTAGACAAGTCAGAGTCACCACTTTAATCAATTCAAAAAGTAACCACTTTGTAATCAAGATATATTTGATCAGGAAAATTATTCTTTTAATAAAAGGATTATCAAAGATAATGTTTATTAAATATTTTATTTATAAGTTTTATTTATCTCATGATCTTACTTAATATGAATTTTAGATAAAAAGAATAATTTCTACTGTTTTAAATTATTAAACAGTGTATCATGAGTTTCATTATCAACCAACATTGATTAGGTTTCTTTTTTTAACTATCCAGTGGTGTTAAAAATTAAGACTAAGAAATAAATATTTAGCTAATTAAGATCTAATTCATTGATTAATATAAAAAGAAATTTGAATACTTATATAACAAGAGTACTATGTTGTTGCCTTATAGACAGAAACGTAACATATTTTCGATCATTCAAAAGGACCAGTACGTGCAAACAGAAACCGATCATGTTAATTAATTATTTTATTCCTCTGAGTTAATCATTTGTATTAAATTCCTTGAACTGTTACATGGCAATAGAAGGGTTTTATCTTATAATGAATGGTAATAGAAGGGTTTAATCTTGCAAAATGGTCGTTTTTAGTTCGAATATATTTGAAATCTCAGATGCAAGAAAAGTGAAAAAAACTTCAGTGAAAGATCACGGTAATAATTTGTAACAATTCATAGCCGATGCATAGATTCCTTAACATTCTTTATCAAATGTAATTTGATGCTACCATACAGTTACTTTTACGATCTTGATAACAAAGGAAACGTGCGATGAAAATTTGGATATATAAGGAAAAAGTAAAAATTGTTNATATATATACTTGTTATATATATATATATATATATTTATATTTGGATATAGTTAGTGGAAGGCCAATTCTCCTCGGCATCAAACACTTTAGTAATGTATGGTTGTTTTCCTTCCAATAATTGTTAGGGGCCTTTATGCGGCATCACTGTTCTGTTTACCGCTTTGAAAAGTGGATGAAATAGATCAAATCTCACTATAATATTGGTAGTATATTCTACTTGTCGTTCTGACACTTGAAAGCATTATTTAGCCTAATTCTGCTTCGCTTCGAGAAATGTATTAGGAAAATGAAGAGATAGCCGTAATCCAACCCCTATCGGCCAATTAGTAAGTTGAACTAAACCGTAAAAGTGCAAACAGACTATTACTCTCTTTTTCTTTCTTTTTGGAAAAAAAAATAGACATCAAAATTTACCACATGAATTCTAAAATTAATGATAGTTCTGAAGAACACTTTGATTATTTTATCATGCTACTTTAGAACACTGCGTGAATTTTGTTATTTTATGGTTAAACATACTATTTACTTTCATATTTCTACTAAATGTATGGTAATAAGAGCTATAATTTTTCAAACCAGAATCTTTTAAACCTTTCTCATAACGGACGGAAAGAGTGCCAAAGGAATTGCTTAAAAGCTGCACAAATTTGATTTAATTACCAGAATCGTTGTCCCTTTTACCAGAAATGCCCTTACCACACAAGCATGGTAATTTCTCCAAGCACTTTTTTCTCCGCGCATGGGCACTTACATCAAATATTTGCTGATGGTCCCATTCATATTCTAATTAAGTTGGTTTAGTTTTCAATTTTCAATTAAAATACATTTTTATTACGAGTATTTAATTTAATGAAAAAATCATCTCAATTCAAATTTTAATGGTTTTGCTGTTTTAATTCTCTTAATGAAATTAGATTTCTACTAAAATTTAGAAGAATCATTAAATTTAAAGTAATTAATTTGAAAGCATTTGAAAGGTATAAATTTTGCAAATATTTCATGTACTTTTGTTTTTTGTTATTCTGAGAGGTTATAAATAAGTATGAGCAAATAAATAATCACTTTAAAGAATAGCTTATGTGGAATGATAAAAATTATTCTTTGTTGCAAAAAATCTCTTTGAAGTTCACTTTGTCACTTTGATTTAGAAAAAATAATAGTAGTGTCTTAAATGGATTTCAGTTTCATATATGGACAGTAAATTTATCTTTATTCTTATGAAACTATTTTAAATGCTATTATTCTTGCTCTTCAATTTAGAAATGCATTTGTGTGATTTCTACCAAGCAACTTCCTAATTTTTTGCTTACTTTAATTTAAAATGCAAACATATTGCATTTGCATTGCTTAGTCCCTTGCACAATTTCAAAAAAAAAACAAATTTAAGGTGAAGAATATCTATTTAAACAATTTTAACTAACACGAAATATTGCAACAAGCGTCAATAAAATTGAATAAATTTTAAGTATTGTATTTAGGATTCTTACGTAACATTATTAAATTTAATTAGTTACTTAAAAATATATTATGTACTTTTACATGCATATTTACATTCATATAGATGGAATATCTCATGAATTTAATTTTTCATCACATATAGCTGACTTATTTTTACATTATTAGGAAAAAAATTAGACTCTTAATATTAAATATGCTTTTTAGCTTATTGATGATTTAATTATCTTTACATTTCAAATGTATACAATTTTGTAAAATAGTATTTACCCTGGGGAATTTATTTTGCTCCGATTTTGCAACAAAATAATTAACTCTTTGAATTTTGAAATTTAAAAAGAAGAAGATATCTGCGTTGTTGACTTATAATATAAAAAAAAATTATTTTAATTTTAATATAAATAAACTAATTACGCTTAATTCTAATAATTCTAACATCATTTATTTAAATACTGTTTTTAATTAAATGAATAGAATTAAAAGAATTTGTAGTAACGTTTATTTATCCGAAAATCAGATGCTTTTCAAAACTTTTTCAAAATTTGATATAAAACAATGAATACCCAACTACTAAAATAAAATTTTATAGAAAATTTTACAAAAAATTATTTGTTGTTAAATCCTTGGATAAAATCATTTTAAAAATTTAATAAATATTTTTTTCAATAATTGTTAATAATTTATAAAAAAAAAATCATTTAAAATAAAATGTTATCGTTAAAACTCGACTTGTTTAGAATAAAAACGTTATATTAACCCGTTCAATATGATTACCTTGCGCAAATCTAGTTTCAAGCCATATTTTGTAATCTGGTTAACTTGTTATCAAACTATTTTAAGTCATTTAAGTGAGATACCGCTAAGTGTACAGGCATTTGGATTCGTTACTCGCTTTACTTGTTAAATTTTTTTTCTTGAATCTTTATTTTATATTTTTTGCTTCATATGTTTTATTTTGTGTTTCTTACTTTATATATTTTAGTTTCATTTTAATTTTTGTTGTGATCCTCACACAATTGTTATGATATAATTTTCTTTGGCTACTTTAATGCAATATTAGAAAGCAATCTTTTTAGCAGATATATATACTTGTGAACTGAAGACGAGATTAGATCTTTTCCCTATTTTGTTTTACGGCTTTCTACTTTCTACACTTTATCTAATAGTTATCTTCTTTTCCTTAAAAATATTTTTTTTAATTTTCTTTGTTAATATGCATATATATACACTGAAGAGCCATTACATTATGACCACCCTCCATCTATAACAATGGACTCGCCCAGGTTTTCATGATTTCTCGCCCAGGTTTTCATGATTTCTCGCCCAGGAACAATGTTTTCGTGTTGCACATTAGGACCCATAATCCTCATAGAACAATCTCTGACGTCTGCAAGCCACTTGAACATAGTTGCAGACCAGGTTCACCCATTCATAGCAACAGTTTTTCCTGCGGGGGATGGTGTTCACCAACAGGATAATACACCATGTCATGAGGGTCGAATTGTCATGGATTGGTTCGAAGAACATTCCAGTGACTTTGAAGTCATGTCTTTGCCCCCAAATTCACCTGACCTTAATCCAATAGAGCATTTGTGGTCCTACTTGGAAAACCAAATTCGTGCTGCCACGCTACCCCCTCGCAATGTGAGGGAATNTTACATATATATATATATATATATATATATATATATATGGATTTCTGATGACATAATAGGAAATATTTCTTCAGAATCAAGAAAGAAGACAAATGACAAATATATATTCAAATAATATTTTGAATGTTACTTTGGAAATGTTATATGAAAAAAAAAACATTATTTAAGTAAGATATTTACCGAAATGTGGTTAGATATGTTCCCCATGGATTCTATTGACAAACAAGGCAGAAATAAATTATCTTCAACTTGCATGATTATTCAATGAAGAGTTATTTAATTACCTGGCGTGGTTCAGTGTTTTCAGGCAAAACCAAAAATAATAATAAGTGACAGATATGTCTGTGGAATGGTTCATTATCATACCGAAATATTATCCCGGAGCGCCAATGATGAGTTTTCTGTTAAGACTGAATTGTTAAAAGAAGGTTCGAGAACTTAATCAATACTATAAAGATGGTAAGGCACGTGCCTCTTTTGTTCCAATCACCTCCGGTAATCCATTAGGTGACTTCGGAATGGAGAAAAATCCGGAATTCTAGTTGTCGCAACTGAGTCCTCTAAATTACAAAAGCACTACAAAAAACCTCTCAAGCGAAGCACGAACGACAACTCTTTTTCTTTTTGCAATCAATACACGTGAACGTGTTGTCCTTATAGTAGACAAGTGGTTTAATTTGAACAATTGTGCTATCTGGGAGCACAGTTTTTTTTAAAGCATACTCTTTGGATTTAGGGATAAATGTTTCTTTAAAAAAAGAAGAGAGATGCCTTTAAATTTGTTGATTTAAAATAAGGAATTGCCCGTGTCTCAGTGGAACTACATAGTGTTGCCTAATACTAATTTAAGATACCGATTAATTATTAAACGACATTTTGCATCTCCTGTACAATAAATAGGAAATTTAATTTCCCCGTTTTTTTTCTCCTTTTTTTAAGCGGGGAATATTATTGTTTTTTTAACGCTATTTGTTGTTGTTGTTGACGTATGCCTGTTTAAGCAGAGGTTGTGCAAATGCTCATGTTTTTCAGTGGCGCCATCTATGGCCAAGAATTCGACTTCTGCCACACCATACATCGAACCCGTTTATAAGGCGGACCCATTCGTACATCCTTTCATTCATCCACAGATCGTAATTTTGACCTGAATCAGAGAACGATCGATCTCCAATCCAGTTCCCCCAGAGGTATGTTTTATAGAGACAAAACTCTTACCTCGAAGGGTCATGAGTTAGATCGTGAGTTGCATCAATGTCTTGCATGCATACATATTACGAGTATCTTCGGCGAATGATAATTCTCGGAAATATGCGTTTTATAAGTAATGAGGGAGATTACCTCCTTAAATGTTCGTTACATCACTTTAGAATAAAAAATACAATGCGCCTTTCCAAACCTGTTAGCTTCACACTATTCACCAATACCACTGTGTTTATTTCCTGCATGCTTAAATAAAGAGTGCTAAAACCTTTGAAATTAGTTTCCGTTAGGTGAATAAGCTACTGGAAATATAGAAGCATGTAGAAACTTATTATCGTTTGAGCTTTTTTTTCAACCTTAATACGGCGCTAAAATAAACCAGATTGCCGTACGTTTTAAATTTGATCACATAATGGTATTACTTTAATTGAATGTAAACATGTATCAATTTTGCACCTTAATGTAGCAGTGGTAAATTTACACAGTCCAAAGTAAAAATACTATGGTAAGTCAAACCAATAAAAGATTAAGATTCATGGCGCCGATTTAAGATGAATTTAGTGCACCGGGGGAAAAATTATGTCAAAATTATCATTTTTCAGGCTTTATAGAAATCCCAAAAAGCTTGGTAATTTTATTAAAAATAAAATCTAGTAAAGAATGGAACATAAATAGAAATTAAAAGGAAATTTATTCATATCTACTGAGGTGATCTTGAAGCATTGGTTCAGACGAGTTACCGAGTGAACAGCCAAAATGATTCGAGTTCATATTCTAATGCCGTGTAAATGTTCATGCAAGTCAAGTCAGAAGCCAAAACTCAGTAACTACTTCCTGATGTTGACTACTGGAGATTTTATTCGAACAGTTCCATTATTTATAATACCCTCTTATTAGATTTGGAATTTTCAAAGTTATCTTTTATTTCCATTTTTTGTGAAGCTGGTTAGACATTTTTTCCATAAAAAGCCACAATACCCACTGAAAAACCACATGCTTAGATCTTAAACCAAAATAATGGCCGCTACTGATCTTTCAAATATAAGAACTTTGCTCTAGGTACACCAGGTGTAGGTCCACGATGAAACCCATTTGCTGTACAAATTAGTTTATTTTGGTACTATTGCAGCAACTCTGATCTTTTCTCCAAAATGTCTAGCGATGCTATATGGGCCACGTCATACTGGTTATGTACATTATTTCATTTGGCTTTTTGTAACATTGTCTTATTAAAGAACTGTAAGCACTTTAAAGTTATTAGAATATCAATGATATTAAACTTACGTTTTGTAAAACATACTGAATTTTTGTATGAAGAAAAAATAATTTTGTTAAAATCAAATTTCTCATTCACTTGTTACTTAATCGTATTTATAACAGATTTATGCTGGATCTAATTTGTACAGATTCACAGCTTTTTTAATTATTAAATTTATAAAAAATAATTTAATCTTCTTTTACTCATAATAATTAAAAAGTAGGTGCATTTCAAGAAAATTTAGAATGGCTTATTTTGTGAGGAGAAAAATATGTTTTAAATTTATATATTATGAAATGTAAATTAAATATCAAACTGTTTCAGTGTACTCGTCCAATTTTCATTTTTTTTTTAAATTTAGAAGAATTTACTTTGTGAAGAATGAAGTATATTTTAAATTCGTATATCAGGGGAATAGAAATTGAACATAAATTGTTTTAGTACTCTCGAAAAATCGCCTAATTTTTAAAATGATTAAAAAGTTTTTAATGAATAGTTTTATTTTTCATAATTAGTTATTATACTTATAACATAAATATTTTACTAATACTTAATGCAGCTTATTTTGTAAAGAATAAAGCAAATGTTTTAAATTCTTCTCTTATGAAACTAGGACTTGAACAGTGAACTATTTTTATGCTCGATATTTAAAAAGAATCAATAGATTCTCTGTACCTCCAGGCAAATTTACTTTGAAACTTAAAGTCTTGAGTTTTACGATACATTTTTTTTATTGCGCTTATTTAAAGGCCCACGTTCAAGTGTCATAAAAGAGAAAGAGCTAAATCAAGCTAAATCTGCTCTGACAGAAAAGAAGATTTAAAATATTTCCACATTTGCATGAATAGTATCAAGGGGCACATTTTCTCAAATGTAATTTGACAGCCGATATGGGCTTTTCCATGGCTTTTAAGTGTTTCATCTTGAAATTTAATTGAAACTAAGAGTATGAAAGATTCACTTTTAATTTTTAAGGCGACCTAAATCACATCTGACATTAATAAGTTTTGAAAGTAATTCATTTAAGATATTGTCATTATTATTATCTTTAAAATATGTTTAGATTTTATTTCAAAGTGTTCTGTTAGATATGGTATAAGGAGATTTTTAATTACAGAAAATCTACATTGATATTAGTTAGTAACTGCGAAAAGCTTCCAAACTGAAGTTTGTTTCGCGAATTTTTTATGTTACGATTAAATTTTATATTTTTAACCCAAAATTTCACGAATACGTATTTGAGATTATGGGAGTGAAATACATATATTCACTAATGAATGACTTAGTAAATATTGAATTTAGCAGTTTTTTAAACTTTTAAATTGTCGAACAAATTTTCGAAATAAACATTAAATATATATAAGAAGAGTTCTGTCTAAGAAATGTCTTTATTTTAAAGAAGAGAATAAAGTTCCAATTGGATTGTTGTTGCATGTCCATTTACTTAATTCAATTGTATTACTCAGAGAACGAAAATAAGATTTATTTATAATATATTTANTTGTCCGTATATATATATATATATATATGCATATGCGTGTGTGTTGCGTGTGAGTTGGTGGGTGCACTTTGCTTTTTATTTTTTTATTTTTAAAAAAATACCTTTCATTCGGAAATACTTTAGACAAAAGTTTTTTCTTTACATTAAGCACTTAAAGAAATTTGGAGATGAAAGTAAGGAAACATTCTTTCTTAAAATCATAAAACAGTCTTATTTGATTATGTTTTAGTTGTGCTTTTAATGAGAAACTATAAAATATTTTACACTACAAAAAACATTCTAACAGTCACAAATAATGGTTAAGTTTACTTTGTGCCAGTGATTTAGTTACGTATTCTTCAGTTTATGTATCATTATTACAGCATGCATCATGCTATGATTTTGTATAAACCATAGAATCTAGATCTTACATTTTGCATGCAAATGAACCAGATAACGTGGAATGGCAGTTGAAAAATTCAAAATCTTATTCTCTGTATTTCTGATAATTTCATGCATAGTTCGATAATCAATCAACAGTTTCCTTCGTAGATGTACATTAATTGACCAATTAAGTGATCCAATTTAAACCATGGATGGAATAAATTTGAGCCACTGAAATGCGCATCGGAAGAACGAAAAGCATTTACGATCTCGACATTTTGCAGCTCCTTAAATACAGGATCGGTGTAATGCAAAACGGTGGGCAGTTGGTATGCATAGAAAAACTCAACACTTCGTGGTTTAGTATTTTTTCTCCGTTCCTAAACTCATCCATTCATGGCATGACTTAAAAATTTCGACTTTCAACCGCATTTCTCTGAATGCAGAGCATCAGTATTTTAAGGGCAACTACGAAGATTAAAATATTACAAGATCTCTCTCTTTGTAGATGCAATACGAATCAAGAACGTATACCATTGCGCATTGTCTTACCGCTTTGGGAGTCTCTCCCCATCTTCACTCTGTCTGGACTTTGCATTCAAGATTTCGACCACTTTGCGGCTTCCCAATGAACTCTGATTTCAGGAACTAATCTGTTCAAGATTTCTTATAACTCCTATTGTCTTCGGCCTCAGTTTTTTTTTAAATTGCTGGCATTACTTATTCAGAGGACTGGCCATGAACAGAAAATCATGCGTTGATGTCTGTAGTCTGTAGTCTCACCACTTCATGATTTCCAATTGCCCATAATTCTCAAAAAACCATAGCTTCCTGGTCTCGTGTGGAAAATGACTTTCATGAACTCATTGCTTTTCAGATCCACGGTGCCATTTGCTCACCACTTCACTTCCATGAACTCAATAATTCAAGTAGCTAAATAAAGTAGCTGAAGCAAAAAAAAAGTAGATAAAGGATTAAAATGTGCTATGCGGTAAGTCCTAAATAGACTGCACTAAACATTTTGTCCGTATACACAAAACAACCACTAAGTGATTTTACTTTATCCTTCGCATTCACAACCTCACCGCTCCACTACTTCACTTTATCGTTTTGCTTCACGGACTCGTCACTCTATGGTATCACATTGTCCACCATTTTTCTAAGCTCGCAGCAGCTTTGAAAAAAGTCTCTAAAAAGAATGCCTCATATGTCTTGATTAGTTTTAGTGCAGAAGTACTGCAAATAAAATACAAAAAAATTACTAGAAAACTAATCAAAAATTGAAAAAAATTTAATTTCATAACTCTCAGGTTACATGTACAAAGACAATTTTTTTTATTTAATGTGTAGAAAACAAATCTTCCATGTGAATTGTGATTTGGGGCATCGATTTTCCTTTTTAAATATTTTCCAAAAAACAAATTATAGGATCTTTTTATGAAATGGAAGACATAAAACCTCCAATGTCCAGTTCGAAGAAAATGGGAACAAGATCCTTGGTTTTTCAAACGGTAACAATATTTCCGTCATGTTGCCTATGTTAACCATATGCTGCAAAGCAATCAATCAGATACAAATCAATTCAAATCTTAGATAAACTCAAATCTAAGTTGTCTTAATTGGAAGGGGATGCTCCTTAAATCATTCTGGTTTAGCCCATTAGCCCAGTGAGTATTATTTATTGCATAGGATATGCAATGCGAATAATTTGTTGTCTGATCATACTGTTCTACTATTAAGAACCAATTAGAAATTTAACTATTAACTATTAACTTGAAAGTCGCTCGAATTTTTTAAACTGTGGTGAGGGGAAACAAATAAACCCTTAGGTTCAATTTTTTAATCACATAACCAAATTTGAAGAAAAGAAGAAAAATGTTACCTTTATAATTAACTTGATATCTTGAAATTCCAGCATTATAAGTGATGTATGCATTTGTTGTATATTCTGTCGGACAACTGAAACAAAAAGCAACATATGATCTTCACGAGAGATTTCGAGAAAGACATTTTGACAAATAATTTTTTTGATTATCGTGTACAATTGCCACTAAAGTAGAATTTCAGAAAACTTATACAATTAACCATTTTTTGAATAATGGTAATATTTAGCATATAGAGATGACAAAATAAATATTTCACTCTTGATAAAATGTCATTTTTAGAATTTTTGTCACTTGCGTTTCTTTTTTTTACTATTATTTTTTTTTTATCTCTGATTACAGTGCAGTGTTATTTTATATTCCAATCTTAACCCTATTATATTTATTCTCTTTGATGCTTGAAAAAATGTTTTAAAATTAAAATTAGAAGTTATTGATGATATTTTTTATTTAATACTTTCCGAGCGTAAATTTTATTTTTTAAATAAATAATGGCCTGTAAAATTTTTCATATTTAAATTCTATCTATTATTTGGAAAATAGATAAAATATGAGTATATTAATTTTAAATTAAATTCTTTTCCTTCTTTGGAACTACAGCCTCCTAGGTCATAGTTCTCCCAACAAACTTCCACCATTACGGCCTATCATGCACCAGAAACTTCCAATTTTGGACACCCTGCACTCTGAGGACTTTTTCAACATTGCCAAACCACTTAGTGAATGTCCGCAATTTCGCGTGTCCACTGTTGTTAAGCGTCAAATGTTTAGCTGAGTTAAGGTCTTCTAACTATGACTATCTGACTATCTAACTATGACCAAGTGTCCATCTGAAATGATAAACTATAATAATGTTAATGATATCCGGCTCATAAAATTTTTTATGTTTTGTGTTCTCACATTGTAGTAGAGTATTTTCTTTATACTATTTTAATTTTCAACACCATTTGTTTTTCTTAAAATTCTTCTCTCAAATAACATCAATTTATTTTTATCTGCTTCAGTAAGTGGGATTACCGATCGAATCAGGGTTTTAAAAGTATAACTTGAATGTAGGCATCTACATTTTTTCAATAAATATTGCTTGCATTTTTGAAATAAATGATACCTTAAAAAAATTGATAAAAATATATCTTAATTATTTGTAACATCGTAAATAAAAATTTAATATTTAGTTACGTGGTACAAAATATACTACCGTTAACAAAAATATTTTTAATTAACACTGTTAAAAAAATCCCAAAAACACTCTTAACTGAAACAATTTTTCTTTCCCTTTAAGTATAGATCGCAAATATTTACTTTTCGATCCATTTATCTTTATTTTTTCCCTAAATTTTATTTTATTCTATAATAATACTGAATTACGCCTAAAACAACTTTCCAAAAGCAAATAAAGTCAAATATAAAAACAGCCATGAATTTAAGTTAGAACCACTAAAAACAAACTCAAGTAGCACATCGTCATCGCTGTTATACGCCTCTCTAAATACACAGGAGACCTAAATTAGAGGGGTTCTTTTGTTGTTTCTGTAGTTTCCCCAAAAGTTTGACTTGGCGCAATAAAATCTTTTTCTTTTTCCCTGCAACCGGCTTCCATAATTAAAGTTGCTACATGGAAAACTCTAAAACATGTCAAACTGTGCGCTGACTTTCCTAATCACACATTTTCTTCCAAATAGAAGAAGTGATAAAAGAAAGGAAAATTTTGAGGAAAAGTGACTGGAGTAAGTCAAAGGGACTTATACATCTTCAGTCTTCATTACGCATTTATTTTTGATTCGATTTCGAGTTCCGACGTTTTATTGCGCATTCGTTTAAGAGATAAAATATTTATGAGGTTGCATGAGATTTTTAGGACAGAAACACCGAATCCTTTGAAATGGATATTTTGTCGCAGTACATTCATTTACGCGATTCCTATTTTAAAGCAGTACAGAATGGCTTGAACTCGCTATACAATAAAATTTCAAACAATTTATCTAAATTTTTCATTCAATTTTGCAAGTCAAACTGAGGTGTAAAGTTTTATTCGTAGTATTAGTTTTAAGAATGAAAGGAATGTATTGACAATTGGGATTCGATTGTATTAATAAAATTTGAATTAATTTAAATAATAATAGCGCTTTTTATATTTATTAACTTTTTTAGACAGAATATCTTAGTTGAATAATCTTTGCAATTAGCCGATGTAATTTTGCAATGCTCCAGACTAACTTGAAATATCTAGTATTTTCAAATCAGTCTGTTAGATTTTAGCAGAGAGTCCACATACCTTTAGTTTAGTTTTTAAAAAAAACGTTTCGTATAATAATTGATCAGCTCCGTATATTTATTTCATGCAGTTTGCAATAAGCCTACAGTTCTGAAGGTTTATTTTAAGTAGCTTATTAAGTATTTGTTGCTGATTCAATCTGAGTGAGTCTCACATATTCCCTATTTAACCTAAAGTCATATGGGTTGATTTTAAAATGTCTAAAATACATCAAGCAATTTTGAAAACGCTGTAATCATTTCCAATTAGTTTGTACTCAAAATTTGGATACGTTTGTAAAGAGACGCATTTTTAAATTAGACATTTGCAAAGTGCTTTTTATCTTTCAGCAGAGAACATTTTCCTAAATGCAGAACACTGATCAAAATTTTCTAACTAATTTGCAAGATTCTTATTTTATTTTATTTTTTATACAGGTGGTTGATGTGTGATGTTTTGATGAGGATGGGTGGTGTTATTTATTTTGAATTAATCCAAATTAAATAATTTTACACACATTTCTCAGCACATTTCGATAAACTATTTCGACAGCTTGTGTGATCCTGTTTTTGTGTAGCTTGGCACTACTTTATAAATTTAGTTTTCGTAATTTTTATTGCACCACACATTAATTTTTTACCGCAATTTTGAAAATTATTGCATGGAAACTATTTTTCTTCCACTAGTAGACAATTCTTTATCTCATCTATGGCTTTTGTTCCAATACTCTGGATGATATTATATTTATAGTAGTAGAAGGGACACAGTCTAATTTCACTAGTAGAAAATTCTTTATCTCATCCATGGCTTTTGTTCCCATACTCCGGATGATATTATATTTATAGTAGTAGAAGGGATACAGTCTAATTCCACTAGTAGAAAATTCTTTATCTCATCCATGACTTTTGTTCCCATACTCCGGATGATATTATATTTATAGTAGTAGAAAGGATACAGTCCAATTCTACTAGTAGAAAATTCTTTATCTCATCCACGGCTTTTGTTCCAATACTCCGGATGATCTTATATATATAGTAGTAGAAGAGACACAGTCTAATTCCATTAGTAGACAATTCTTTATCTCATCCATGGGTTTTGTTCCCATACTCCGGATGATATTATATTTATAGTAGTAGAAGAGACACAGTCTAATTCCATTAGTAGACAATTCTTTATCTCATCCATGGGTTTTGTTCCCATACTCCGGATGATCTTATATTTATAGTAGTAGAAGGGACAAAGTCAAATTCCATATGTTGTAGATCAACAAAAGGCAATATTCACCACTTATTTTCTTTCTTGATACTGCCTATAAATTCTAGAACTGTTCAATTTTTTAATCACATAACCAANACATATATATATATATAATATTATAATTATAGCAAAATTCCTTTTGTAAGTGCATGGAACAAATATGGTCTTAAAACAGAAGAACTTTACTAAAAATAGTTAATACTTATGATTCCTTTTTGAAATGGTTCGAAAGTGATATATTTATTTCAATTAAATATTATTTGCTATTGCTTCTTCCCAACATTGAACTTTAGGGAATGTATCAATTTTAATTTTTCTTTAAAAAAAAAAAAAAAACGAAATATAGCTCAAATTTTATGAACTTCAGTGTATGGAATTGGAATATATTTAAAATTCATACCTTTCAAGTGCGTTGCTTTATTTAGTTTCTAAGAAATTAAAAAGAAATATATCAAGATTATTTCTATATATGAGTTTTTAATTCAAATGAAAAAGTGAAATATTTAATTTTAATGTAAAAAACTTTTTAATCTATACAGAAATATAAATAAATAAAACGTTGATGCATATGATAATTAAACTCACAAATTTTTTTGTTTTTTTTCTTTTCTTTTCTGTGCTATTTTTTTCCGATTTCAATCTTAATTTCGCTTCTTTTTTTAACTTTTCCTTTTTGTCGTATTTTTCTAATTTAATCTTAATTTTTTTTTTTCATTTTCATCTTTTTTTTCTTCTTTTAGCAAACAACATTAATGAGTCATAGCTGTTACTAAGCCTAAAACTTTAATATTTGACAATGGTTTTATATTTCTATATAATTATATAACATATAATACATCAAATAATATATCTTTCCTTACATTTATTTTAATTTAAAGCATTTTTTTCGCTCATGTTACCTTTTTAATTTTTTCTTAACTCCAGATAATTACGCTTTGTGATGTAGAACACTCATGTCTAAGGTGTGGTGTGGATGGATTTACAAAAATAACTTTCTTACTGAAAAAACGGTCAAAAAGGCAAAAAAATAATGTGAATAAGTGAAACAACTGTTAAGGCTTTATAAAAGCCATTCTCCTATTTTATCTGAATAATTTATTTTGAATTCCAACGTAAGCATTTTAAATGCACAGTATAATTAAAAAGTTTATTTAAATAAGAACTGTATTTAATTTAATATTTAATTTGAATATAATGCAATATAAATAAGTCCTATTCACCGCATTCTTGGCGGTGGTTTGTTACATTATTAATAGATGACAGTTTAATAAGAAGCTCTTATAACTTCCTCTGAATGATACGATTGCAATTATTAACACTTATCCGAGTTGCGGTTATGACGTCAGAGGAAGACTTCAAGACTTTCGGTTTCATTTGTTTCTTTTTTTAGGACACTAGGTGAATACATAACTTTAGTGCATTTGTTATCAATCATGTTCAAAAATATATTTCATCTGAGAAAAAAAAGACACAGAAAATCGTTCCTAAGTTCCTCATTCCACAACGTACGACGTCATTGTGTAATATATTAAACGTGGTGAACGAATCTAGCTTGTTTCCCAGCTAAGCGATTTTTCTTTAACTTTTTCTACTAATATTAAATATAATATCATATCATAGCTCTAAAAATAGTTGATTTAGGTTTGAAAATGTAAATGAACAATTTGCGTATTTCAATTGTAGGACAAATGCGATCAATTTATCAATTTTATACTTTACATAATAAGAAGAAAAATATGAATAATGTTTTATTAGTGACAGGTGATTACGCGCAGTTTATGTGAAGAAAAAAAATTCTGGCGAAATTTCCGTACTGTATAATAATAGCATTTTTTTTTTTAAAAAAAAGTAATTTAGGTTAATAAAACCAAATTATACGGTATTTAAACATATTCATTTGGTAATTTTTCTGCTCATATGGTAAGTGTTTACCGGAGTTTTAGTCTTCAAAATTGTAGTTCATATTCGCTACACATGAAGTAAAAAATAAAAAATACAGCCAATTTAGCCGAATAAATTGTTTTTATGCCTTGCTCAAAGGTATCAGGATAAAATTATCAAATTTTACTACATTTCCAATTTTTATCTCATATAATAAGACAACATTTTTGCGGACAATTTTACCAAAATCATTACCAAAGCAGTTCGGTAAAAATTGCTGAGCTTTTCGGTGTTTCCAAAGAATCAGAAATTTGGTAAACTTCACCATATTCTGGTAGTTTTAACCATACTTTTCTTCACGGTGTAGCTATAAAAAAACACTACGTGTGTCTGAAATCATTCCAAGTATGCTTTAAAATGCATAGAGGTTTGGATATATTTCACTACTGCCGTCATTAAGGAATCGGTTATACCATGCTCAAAAATATTATAATAAAATTACCAAAGCTTACCACGTTTACCAAATTATATGACTTATAACAAAGCCACATTTTTATTTAACCAAAATAATTACCAAAGCATTTCCGTAAAAATCGTGAAGCTTTTTGGTGTTAAGAAACAGTCAGAAATGCAGTAAACTTCATATTCTGCAAACTTCACCATATTCTGGTAGTTTTAAAATGCCCAGAGGTTTGAGTATACTTCAAGACTACAGTCATTTAAGGATCGGCAAATAATTATCTCATGTATAAGTGATCCAGTTTGTTATTGTAGCATTATGGAAAACGGGATTTTTTCTTAAACTCTGAAAGGTGGTTTAGCTAACTTTCAAATGGTATACTCATACGTTTCACCTATTTGCTGTTCGGTATTTTACTGCAATAGAAGAGGTTTGTAGTTTGTTAGCACGAATCTCAAAATAATAAACGAAAGAATACTCATTAAATTCAACTTTTTTGTTTTTTGAGTAGAGAAAGTTTGTTTTGTGAATAAACAAATATTGAAACTAAACATATATCAGAAAGCATTTGCAGCTTTAACTTAATCTTTATCATAACTAAGATTATGTTACGAATTTTTTAAATTAATTTAAAAGTTAAAAATATGAATAGGTTTTTTATTTTTATTTTTTTTATCTTCGGAGATCAACAAAGATTGAAAATTAAATAAAATGGTATAAATTTTTTTTATGTATTATGGGAGTGTATAGAAGTTATTAATATTATTAAAAACACAATAATCTCTTCTTAGAATGTGTAAGAAATTAACAAACAATAATTGAATGTAATTTATAAACACATAGTAAAAAAAGACATATCGCAGATAAAAATTCCAGCTTTAACTATAGCTTCAGCTAAACTAATGTTATATTTAAGATTTTTTTAATTACTTCAAAGAGGAACTATATGAATTTGCTTATAATTTTGATTTGTTTACCTCCATATATCAACAAAGATGGGAAACTAAAACAATGAATTTAAATGAATAGGAAAAAAAATTAATGGGAAATAAAAAGGATTTATTTATTGAAATAGATGTGTGTAGAAGTTAGTGAAATTCTAAAACATAATGATATTTTCTTAAAATGTAACAGAAAGAAACAAAAAAGAATTAAATGTCGTGTTTAAACAAATATTGAAATAAGACGTATAGCAGATAATATTTGTAACTTTAGCTTATCTTCATTTAATACTACATTATTTTTCAAATTAATTTAAAGAGAAACAATATGAATTTACTTTTAGTTTTGACTTTCTTTCCTCCGTAGATGAAAAAGATTGCAAGTAAAAAATTTTTTATAGAATTTATTTATTGAAATAGGAATATACAGAAAGTATTATTATTCTTAAAATCACAATGATTTTTTTTCTCAGAATATAACACAAAGTAAGAAAAGTATCATAGATAACCTTTGCAACTTCAACTTAATTTATCTTCAGATAACGTGAATCAATGAAGGCAAAATAAGCACATTTCATTAAAAAATATTGTTTGGATAAAGAAAGAGGGAATGAAATAGTTGGATCATTAATTTTGTTTTTTTAATCTTTCTGGAAAACTTGGAGATTCTTGATAAAAAAAAATGAACTAAAAATATGTGAGAATAAAATCTCGAGTTTTTTGAAAGGAAAGGAAATTAAAGTTTACCATGGAGCGAAACTTATTTAATTTTCAAGAGAGAACTTAACTGAAGAAAAAATCTTTCTAGTAGAATAAAAGAACAAATTCAAATTCAACATCCGTATACTGTCAAGCAAGAATAAGATATATATATAGGGCACAAAGGATTCAAATAAAGAGCACTTTTATGCTAGAGTCTGCTTTTGTACTGTATTTGTAATTATGATTATGAGGAATGCTATGCATTGATTTCAATATATTTGAATAAGAAACTATATGAAAGCATTTCCTTTGAGAAAAAATTTCATTTCATTTTAGAGATTTAAAATTATTATTGTATGAATAATTTATAAACACAACTGACACTTCACGAAGGAATTGTTTTGGATATATTTGAGGATGTTATTAAGGAAATAGTTAAATGAATATGGCATCTAAATGCTTCCAGAAATCATATTTTTATCAATTCTCTTTTTATACATTTTATTTCATAAATTAATAATTTGTAAGTATACTGTCGAGCTGACAGTGTGGACATGAAAAAAGTATTAAAAGATAGCTAATTTTTTTTTACGAAAATACTATTAAAGGTATAATGAGCTGTTTCTCCGGGGCTCATAAACTCGTTCATTTTTTTTAGATCATGATGATTTAGGTGCTCTTACGATTAGCAGTCACAGCAAGAGGACGAAGTAATCGCTCATTTGTTATCGTTATTAGAAAGTAACTAAGATAATTAATGCTGGAGAGTTGGATTAATAATTAGAGAATTTTGTTATTATAATTATTAAAAAATTAAAATTTCGTGGAAAATTAAACTATTAATTTTTTATTATTTTCTTTCATTTATTTTAAGATGGTAGAGCATTATTGAAAAGTAAAGCTTGCATAGTTTTACATAATTTTGAATTTCTAAACTTTTAAATGACAAAATGCAGAATTTATGTGATGAAAATATTTACCCCGACCTGCCCCAATTGAGGGTATACGGGTAAATGTTTATTAAAAACCAAGTAAAAAAAAAACATTAAAGAACATTAAATACAAAAAATGCATAAAATACATAAGATACAAAAGTCAAATGGCAACAGCCCGTAAACTTTGCGGGCGAACAATACTCTTGAACTAAATTAGTTATCTACAATTAGTCAGAATATTAAATCTTTAAGAAAACTTGACAAATATATCTGGCATGTATGCCATGAAGAGTCCAGGTCAACTGACCCTAAAATAAGGATTAAAAGCACGATTAAATTTAAAATACCAGCAATATTAGAAGCAAATTAAAATATAAATTGCCATTCCAGGTCAACAGACCCTTATATTGAGGCAATCAAATGGCATAAAATTTAAAAACTAATCATAGGCCAAATTGCCTATTAAAGGAAACAATTAAACGAGTTACAAATAGTAAAATCATCAAAATAGTGTTGAAACAGTAAAAGTGGATTAAAATGGTGTGAATGACGAGGACAGTTCAAATCCTACCTAAGAATACCATGAGATTTAAAAAATTTTTAAAGTCACTAAAAGTCCAGTTTTAAGGATACTCATCCCGGCTAAAAATCAAAATCGCCGAACCAGAGTCTCCAGTGATGAGGTAATTAAAGCGAAAAAATTAGAGTTGACTCAGGGGATATGGAAACGCTGATCCATACGGTGGGACATAATTTATGTGATATCAGTTGATTAATTTCTGAACATTATTTTTTTTATTAAAAAGACAGTCGAACAAATAAATTTTTATTCGCCGAGCGCTGTTCAGCAAATTATTTTTTAATTTCATACTTTTGCTGTTTAAGTTTATATAAATACAATTTACCTTACAATTATAAAATTGCTCACTTATTGTTGAATTAAGTGATAAAAAAATACTAAATAACACAAGAAAAGCATATTTTGCATTGAATTATATTTGGACATATAAATGTTACAATTTTCCAAGAAATTAAATAATTATTTAAATATTTTGAGACTTATCAAATACACAGAAATTGAAATTAACTTTAAGGGGCTCAAAATTATGCTTGTACTCTTACTATAAATTGTAAGAATAATTGGTATAAAATGCAAACTATCAACCCATATGCACCGATTTCGGCAAACCCAATCTCAATTTCTTTTGGAAGAAAAATCCGAATTTATCGAAAAAAAAAGACTTGTTTACTCCATGGAAGTATGTCCTTATGTCTGATACCGTAAAGCAGTGATTCTCAACCTTTTTGGGGGGGGCGGCACACTTTTAACGATTTCGAAATTTGACGGCACACAATGAAAAAAATTAGTTTAAAAGTTGTTTACATACCTATAATACACTGTGCTAAATAGTTTGTGAGAATAATTTTGAATGTGAAATAAAATAATATGTACTACAAAAGCACGTTTATTAAGGGATTAATTATCTCTTTCGACTAATTTTTTATTAGTTAGTAACAGTTATTTATTTTTTTGCTAGTTATTAATTGTTAGCCTGTCTTCTATAGCTATTAACTGTTATTTTTTTGTGATTTCTTGTCAACTAGTTTTTTTGCTGATTATTAATTGTTAGCTTATTTTTTTGTTGGTTATCCCTTGTTAATTTGTTTATATAACTTTTAATTGCATAGCTTGCTTTAATGATTAGCTTTTATTTAAGTTTGAAATTCAATATTTAGCTTGCTTTCTTTTGTTAATNTTATTTCAGCATTTTTTAAAATTGTCAAAGGCAATTTAAGCACTTCCTTCATATTTTAACTTATTTTAAGATTTTCAGAGACAAGACAACCGCCGATAAAGATGTTCACACGATTAAAGCACGGAACACTTTTCTTTAATTTAAACTTTACTCGTAATAAAAAAAAAACATTATAATTTTTATTGTATCATTTCTAATATTTGGCGGCACACTTTTAGAATTTGGCGGCACACAAAAGTGCCGCGCCACAGTGGTTGAGTGTCACTGCAGTAAAGTAACATTTTCAAGGCTCTCCTTGAACCACGAAGATTGGATCTCAATACGTGACAATGCAATCGCTAAATTAAAAAGAGATTTATTAAGTTGCTCTTTTTCTTTGTTGTTTATAGTGCATTTTGAAAATTAATTCACGATATTCTTAATAAACAATCAATATGTCTTTCTATACTGCAGGGCCAGTTTCATTTGCTTCGGCACTGAAAGACATCAACTCGACAGTTTTCTTCAATTTCAAATTATTCTAAATTTTACTGGAACAGAAAAAGGAAGGGGTTTTGGTTAGTATTTGATTGCAGTTATAAGTACTTTCCTTTTTGGATGAAAAATCCGAAAAAATTTTGACCACTCTTAAAACAGAATATAATTTAGACTATATATACTCTCCTTATTTAAAACTGTGACAATACATTACATTTTTGCTGAAAATGTTCAGTTTTGAATTTTAACCTGTTGCTTAACTGTAGTCTCTTCCAATTTTTTCTTGCACTGAACACATTATTTCTCCTTTCTTCATTATTTCTTCAACAAAAATGCAAATAATCATAAAATTTTGAACAATTTTCTTTGACTCACTTGATAAGCTTACCTTTGATTCACTTAACATCATTTTTCGAAGATCTTACTCCAAGAAAAATAAGTTTAAGTGCCAAGAAAATAAGTTAAGAAAAATAAGTTTACTCCAGTTTAAGTGTCTTTCACTTTAAGCGAAGCTATAATTTTACATTATGTATGTTATCTTGCCAACATGCAGTATGTAGGCATTAAACGGACAAATAATTCGAGCATTTAAAAAGTTATTAAGTTTTCTTAAAAATGGCAAATTCGGCGACATATTTCACCTTGATGATTGTGACATTTTCCGAATAAACATAGAGGACGCAGGCTAAAGATAAGCTAAACTTGACCCAACACTCCTGAGTAACTGTTGCAATTTTGCAGCAGTTATGTAAATAGCATATTATTCGCAAAAAAGCATTATTTCATGTGACGTCACAACCATCAAAAAACAAACTTAATTCGCCTGTTACGCTATAATAAGTGCCAAAACAATGCTTGCAGAGAGCTGAAAATTTGTAGTGAAATTATATTTTCTTATGGAATCTAAATTTAATTCCAGAATTTTCCATCGCATTTTCCTTTCGATCAGGATTGAAGTTAAAATAGGGCCAACAGATTAGAGTTTCAACAAAAAAATTTCTTTTAATAATACTTTGAAGCCATGATAAGTATGTAAGTATGGGACCGTTACTTAATAACATGTAGTGAAATGATGTTTTCTAGCAGAAAATATTTTTGATTTTGTAAATTTCAGTTTTCCATTTTACTTCCGATTACAATTGAAGAGAAAATATGGCTAAGGGATGAAAATTTCAATAGATAAAGGTAATAGAAATGCTTTGATTTCATAATAATTAATACCAAACGAAAATTCTTAAATTTTCTAAAGTGTTCTTCAAGATTCGTTATCACTTTCATTAAAAAAAGTGTAAGAAATATTTTGATCGGAATGTTGAAGAGAGGTCCCAATATAAATGTCCTTCTTTTATGTTTCAAGTGATAACAATCTTTGGACGACAACCATTTTTTACTCGCTTTTCCAATTCTTTGTTTCTGTATTATTCTTGAAACGAAAGATTTGTACCGGAAATGAATGCCTTTTACGAATCGAATTCAAAACGGAAATGAAAACTTTGAAGGTCTTTATTGAAGAATGGTAACTCCGAGATGCTTTATCTCCGTAATGCAATTTTTATTTTTGTTTAAGAGTTCAAATTCTTGCGCGAGGAAATGTTTCAAAGACGAGAAATCGAAAGCTTGCACTCTTCAAATTGACCGGATATTGAGGAGGACCGATTCAGATAGTATCAGTTACACAATGGTACACAATGTTTCGAATTTAATTCAAGAAATTTTGGTTTAAGCTAACACGGAATTTTTATTACATCACGGAATACTTGAAATAAGGACGAATGTATTAAATTCAGACTGTCTTTAATTTATCTGAGAGTTTTCTACATTATTGATAAAGTTAAAAGATGTTATACAATCTAATTTCTTTTACGGAATGTCAGATGTTAGATAATAACGATCAAGTACATCGATTACACTTTAATGTTAACAAGCTATAAATAGCTTTTTAAAGCAAATTTGAAGATTAAATGTATGAAGTTTTAATTTCCTGTCTTATAATGCTACTTCCAAGCTCCAAGGAAAATTAAAAAAAGCCACAGTTTAAGTGCCAACAAAACCTAAATTTTCAACTTCATTTGTCATCTTGCCATGAAGAATTATGTGAGTTTTAGAATGGATAAATAACTTCAATATTTAAAAAAAATATAAATTAAACTTTTTTTTGGAAACCGCAAATTTGGTGATATTTTTTCACCTAGAAGAAAAATTATTGAACTCAATAAATTTTTTCTTATTTTTGAAAATTTTTATGATTGCAGATAATGAAGAATTGAAAAAAAAAATTTAATATTAGAAAATTAGACACAAACGCTTTTCGTTTTCCCTCCATTGACGTTTTGTGTCATTTTCTGACTTAGAATAGGGGTGTTGACTTAAGCTAGCTTGACCTAACAGTCATGGGTAATTGTTACAAAAACTCGCAACAGTTACAAAAATAACATATAATTCAGAAAAAAAGTATCATTTCACGTGACAACAGAACTTTCGAAAAAGAACCTTAAATTTTTTTTAAAAAAAACGAGATTGGTATAAATGTGAATTATTTGATTTGAAACTTATGAATCAAAGTTGTAAATTCAGTTAAAACCTAAACATGGATCACTGAAACGAAATGGCTATTTTTCTCAAAAGGGCTTTTTCGTCACCATCCAGTACTTTGAAATTAATTTTTCAGCTGAATGTTGTATGACTGAGTAAACCTCTTTCGTGAAAATTCAGTAAGTGACACTTTAGATCTGTCAGTTATCAATGTAACTTTGCTGATTTTTCATGGAATCCAAAAGTACACTGAAAATTTTTTTTCTTTTTCAAAAACTACCAAAATAGGGCAAAATTTGCATTACTTCTGACTCTACGGAAGCATCAACTAGAATAGTAATTCTTGCGAAAATAATACTGTTTTATAAGATGAGTAAAAATTTGGTAAATTTTGCAAAATTCGGTAATTCAATATACCTCAGAACTTGCCATATGTTAAGTCATTAGAGCCTGTAAAACGATTATCATTGCGAATTTATATTCCAGCTCTTCTGATAAATCATTTACTCTCAGTAATGAACAAAAGAAGACAGTTTCACAATACACAGAAACATCTAGATGAGTATCTAGGAACTTTAGCAATATTTAAAAAAATTTGAAAAATTGGCTTCTAAATATATTACTCTAACTTCTTCATTAATAGAGTGTAATCATAGCTTGAAATATACCTCGGATGGAAAAGAGAAAATAGTGGCATTTACACTTTTTTAAAGCTGATAGCAAACTCAAGATGACCACTGATACCAAACTCGATCTTTCACCCCCACCCCCTAGAGTTAAAGCATATAGTTTGTTGTAGTTTGAACAGTCTCTACCCTTCTCAATTTTCTCGTTTACAGTGCCATCTGTGATACAAAATGCATAAACCTTCATCTTGGAGCCGTAGTGACTCAGGGGATAAGGCATTCGTTAGCCAATGAGGTGAACCGGGAAAATATCTGACTGGTCGATACGAATTCTGCACCCGGCTCCCACTCACCACACTGCTGACGTAAAATATTCTCAGTAGTAGACGAACCATATGATATAGTCCTCTTTCCGTCGGGCTAAACATGGTATGGTTGCGTGGTTTTCCTCTCCATATAACGCAAATGCGGGTAATTTTCATCAAGAAATCTTACATGAAGTCTAGTTGTCAGAATGCTCAATGGTGGTGATCCCTTTCTTCGATCAAAATTTCATGGATAGGAAGTTGAACATTGATAGTCTTTTCAACGTGATCCATTGATAGTGATAGGCTGTTCAACTCTGGTTATAAAAAAACTGCATTTCAGAACGGGCCATTTTTTACCGGAGAATCAGAATTCTCTAATAAAAATTTAAGCAATCATATTTAACATTTTAAGATTGTACCTTCGCCACTCATGGAGGTGAGAAAGAAAGATCGAGTTTGGTATCATTGGATAGCTAATGAAAAGTATTGAATGTGTTTAAATTTACTTTTAGATCCGAACTATAGTTCTCGAGATATTTGACCAATTCTAAGCCTTTTTTTACACCTTGTATCGCTTGAAATATGTTTCTGGATATTTTTAAAGAAATCAACCTCTTCTTCAAACAAAATATTTGATTTCCCTACAGAAAATCGATGATAAAACCAAATCGGTGAGTTGTAAACAACACAATTTCTGTGTTCTTTTTTTTTCGGCGCAACAAACATTGAAATATACAAAAGTAATATCATTACAAATATCCCCCAAAACACTTCCGATAAATCATTCACTTAGTAATGAACGGAAAAAGAGACATGTTTTCCATTCTGTTCAGAATATCAAAAATAATTTGAAATAAAAGAAGAACATGACACTTGATATTTATTTTTCGAATTCCAAGATATTTATTCGGAAAGAAAAATCCAATCTAAAATTTTGCTTTTTGCCCGTGGTTTTAAATTTATATTCCTGTCAAAATGCATTTATTCTATTACGAGTTTGTAGTGTACTATAATGTGATCTGAATTATTCATGTGAAACGCGCTACTAGTAGGGTTTCTTCGAGCAAAAAGGAAATATGTGAAAAAGAGAACAAACAGAAAATGCAATTTTAGTTGAATAATGTTACCTCTAAGTAGTTTAGAGCTACCCTTACTTAATGAAATTTCATTAGCACTGCATTTTCTTTGCAAGTTTTATAACTAACCTACTTTCTTTAAGTTAATAAATGTTAAAGCTCCTCGACTGCCTATTTTCAAAAGATAAATTATTTATTGTACTTTTCCTGATCAAACAAACAGAATATTTTAAATCTAATATATACTAGTTTTTAGTTTAGAAATGGCATACGGTATAAATTCGATAAAAAGGAAAATGATAATCCTTTTTATAAAGAGATATTTTGAAAACGATATTCAATAGTCTTGTATTTTGTCAAAGAAGCTTTTTCAGATTTCTTGCTAATCTTTGAAGTATATACTTTGTATGCATATTTTGATGTATGCATTGAGAAAGATTCTTTTTTATACTAATCCGATCTTATATACGTTAAGACATCACGAGAAATATGATTATTTTAAAATAATAAGTTAAAATTACTTTGGGAAAATGTTTTCTAAGCATTATGTGAATTAATGATGCATATATTTATTGCATATATTGATGTAGGTATTAGAGGAAGTTTCTTATTTTTATACTAATTCGGTCTTATATACTTTAATACATAAGAAGAAATCTGATGTTTTTTAAAAATAATAAGTTGAAATTACTTAGAGAAAATGTTTTCTAAGCACTGTGTGTTATGAATGATGCATATATTTCATGCATGAATTTATGTATGTGTTAGAGAACGTTTTTTTTTAATAATAATCAGCGCTTATATAGGTTGTGATTACTTTAACGAGAAATGTGATTACTTTAAAATAATAATTAAAGCTATATTGGGAGAATGTTTTCTAAGCATTACTTGTGTGAACGATGCACATATTGTATGCATTAGCAGAATATCATTTTTTATACTTATCAAGGCTTATATACTTTTAGTGATCGGGAGATATATGATAATTTTAAAATAATAAATTAAAATTACTTTTCAAAAAATTTTTACCAGCATTATGCGTATGAATGATGCATATATTGTATGAAAAAATTGATGCATGCATTAGCGGAAGATCATTTTTTATACGAATCAAAGTTTATATACTTTCAGAGATCAGGTTTGATAATTTTAAAATAATAAGTTAAAATTATTTTACAAATGGTTTTTACGCATGAGTGTGAATTGATGTATGCATTAGTCGAGGAGTCTTTTTTGTAATAATCGGGACTAATAAGACATTAAGAGAAATGTGATTATTTTAAAATAATGAGTAAAATTTCCTTAAGAAAATGTTTTCTAAGCATTATGTGTATCAATGTATTATGTATATTTGGTTATTTTATAATCTGATTTAAAAACATGTCATACAACCGTCAACATGGTTAAATTTGCTTTTCAGTTTTGTATTTTTTATAAATGTGTGGTTATAAGATATATAATTCTCAAAATCGGAATGTCAGGTAATCCGTTACCATCTGAACAGAAAGATTACCAAAAGAGAAGAGGAAATACCATGTATATCGGTTTTATTAACAAAATATATATTTTTTTCTTATTTTCCCCAAGAAATGTTCCTACTATACTCTACGCTAATTTTACCAGTGTTTTTTTATCCATTTTAAAAAGTACATGTCCACTGTAAAGAACTTCGCTGTATAGTTATTATCGTTTCCGGTGTTGAGGTAAACGTAAACGTTTTTACAGAGCGTGTAGCCATGTTCTCCATTTACTATTTCACTGTAATAGTTTCAGACATTTGTTTATTAAATTTTTTTAATTTCCTTTCAACACACATTTTCATCCATGTTAGAATCATAGAATCATCCATGTTAGAATCTTCATTGCAGCAAAAAAGAAGAGTATTTCTTGTAAGACACTTCGCATTTAGTAATAAATTACACAATTTTACACCAATTCTTCCAAACAATTGTTATTCCGTTTATTTTATATAATTTTTACTCGTAACAAATAAGCACCGAAATTTTTCACACCGCAAGTGGGGAGAAAGATTTAATTCTAAAATTACATATGATTATCCTCAAGGTGATGTTCAATGCAGCTACGGCAAATACTGGATATTGGGAAAAAAAACGATAATTTATCTTTGCATATTAAAAAGAGGCATGTTGTTCGACTAAGTTTTATGAAGAACAACAACAAACACTGACTCTTATAGTCAAATTCAGAAATCTGTATAAAAAGGTTAGTATTTAATTATGTCACCTCCAGTTCTTGCCAATTGATAAGAATTAAGATATGAATATCCATAATGTTCTGGCAATGCAGATTTATGTTGTATATGCTCTTCAGAACATCTAGAAATGCACTTTGATACGTACCGCTTTTATACATATGTGACTGATAACTAATTCGAGGCATACGCTTTATTACACCTGTGACTGCGAATTAATTCACTTAGACTATTTTACGTAAACTCAAATTTAGCTAAATTTAGGTTCCCAAAGAAGATATAGAGAAAACTCAAAAATACAGAGCAAGTCAGTTGAATCTGATAAGATATATATATACATTAAAGAAATTTGTACGCCACTCAGGGAATTTTCCTGTCGTCTTAAAACAGAATAATTTGGACGTACGTTTAAATCTAGTTAATCTCATGTTCGTCAAAATATATAGTATACAGGTATTGAAGAGTAAATATTGTATATAAAGATAAACTGTAGCTGCTTTGCAAAATTCCCCTTAATCTTCTTAAGCCCCGCATCTATTCAATTCCATCGTAAACAGAACAATTTTTTTTAATTTGGAAATTCTTAAACATACGGCAATTTCTATTTTTTGAATTTACGTACCCAAAGTGTTCTGTATCAATGTTCATCAGCCTTCCTAAAAATGAACAGGTTTAGCGTGGAGACGATTCTACATTCTCTGCTTTGCCTAGATCCCATAGAATTCTTCTGACCCCATTTAATCACATCTTCACTGAACATATACAAAGTTAGATATCGTTGAAATTCTAACATTCAGTGGTAGTACTTAATTAAGTCACTTACCAACCCTAGTGCAAATTTCGTAGTTCCTCTTTTATATATATACAGGTATATATATAAAATATTGAATTTAGATCCAGAAAGCTTGTTTCAATTGCAAATAACATTATTATGATATTTTCCATTGACACATATATTATTTCATTATCGGTACGCAACGTCAAAAATAAATATACGAATTCTGCCCCTTTTTCATAGTTAAAACAAGTTTTTACTGTCTGCGATACGAAAGACGCAGTTCACTGAGGAAAAAAAGTATGATCAAAACTACCAGAATATGGCAACATTTATTTTGTTATTTGCTCTATGAAAACACCAATAAGCTTGGAAGTTTTTACCAAAGATCTTCGGTAATGATCTAGGTAAAATTTGCATTCATTTTATAATACTTGATAAAATTTGGTTTACAAGGGGATTTTTTTTTATCATGATACCTTTCAGCATGACATAAAAACCATTTATTTGGTTAGATTTACTCTTTACTTGTGCATTTTTATACTAAATATAGAGTTATAAGAACTATTAATTCTGAAACCAGCATTTCTGGTAAAACATTACTATATAAATATAAAATTTACCCAATTAATGGTTTAAGTACCGTATATTTCGATTGTATTAGCCAAAACTATTTTTTTCATCAGAAATATCCTTATTATACAATACGATAATTTTACCAGAATTTTTTTCTCTATATTTGATAAGCGGTAATTTCTATAAGATTCCCTCATTGACAAAAAATTTAAGTAAGAATAAATTATTTAAAATTTATTTCTTAAAAAGTAATTCATGAAATCAAGTTTAAAAAATATTAACACCAGTAATGCTTGCTTCGCACCACAATTTATGCATTTATGCGAAATAAAATCAGATTTCCCAACATGAATACAAAAGCTAATTAGAATTTGTTTATATTTTCTTTTCATTCCTTTTTATTTCGAATCAAACTAATATTATAGATGAAATCATGCATATTTTTGTTTCCTGAAGACAATCTGTCGTTACGAAAATATAAAAAAGAAATCGTCAAACTGAGAATAAAATGGATGTTTGCTGTTTCCAATAATAAATTTTTATCAGTCAAGGATGATTGCATAAAGATATTATTTGTTCTTCATGACTATTATTTGTTTACGAAATGTTTTTGTCAATATCAATAAAAATCGCGACTTCGCTGCAAGTGATTTCGATTCCAATTTCAAAAGATGCCGCTATTGTTTACTTTTATTACGAAATTTTGAAAATGAATTTTTATTCCGAAGATGTTGAATAATATTTCTGAATTATTCCCAAGAATTTTTTTTAAACTTTTTTTCAACCCTTATTAAATAGTACGATATAAAATTAAATTAAAATATTATTAAAAAGATACAATAAGCAGTTTATTATTTTTTATTTAAATCAGGAGAAAACAATAGATCATATAGACTAGTCCTTTTTAAGTAGTATATTCATGATGTTTGTATCACCTGAAGAAATTTTGTGAAAATAAATGCCGGGGTCTTTTTTTTATATAAAAGATTCAACCCTTCTACCTTTATTAAACATAACTATGAAAAATTAAATTGAAATGATATTAAAGGAATATACTAGCCAACATATTTTTTTATTTAAATCAGAAATTAACAATCGATCATATAAAGTAGTATTAAACTAGTTATATATTCAGCTGGTGGCTGGGTAGCGCAGTTGGTTTGTCGTCGGCCTTCCGAGCCCAAGTCTACGGGTTCGATCCTCGGCACAGACACCGGATTTTCGGTATGCAGAAGATCCTCAGCGACCATGTCGTATGGTTATTCGGCATGTAAAAGATCCCTGGAGTGCCTTATTGGCTCTTGGCATTTCCTGCAAAATTAAATTCCTAGCGCACTTTAGCACACAAATAGAGTCTTGGTGCTGCCATCTAGTGTGGCAGAAACTAGACGTCCAAATTAACACGGCCAACGGTATCTCACCCATTGTGGTGGTCCTGAAAGAGTGGATACCACTTCTGGAGTACGCACTAGGTCTGCTCATAGGGAAGACTGATTGTGAAGCTCATAGGAAATAAAATAAAAACATATATTCAAGCTGTTAGTATATTCAAGAAAAGTTTGTAAAAATATGTGTCAAAGATATATTTTATAAAGTATAAATATATAGTAAAACTACATTGGATATGACTCAATAGTATTAAACAACGAACGTTGCTCATTACTAAAAAATAACATTCAAGCAGATTTTTATATCGTAGTGCTTTTGGTCATCATTTATCACCAGTATATTTCAAATAAATTATTTTACAGAAATTTTATTACGTAGAAATATTTATTTTTTCTTGTTTGTTTGCTGAAGCCTCATTGGCCATTCTTCCGGCGAAAGAATTCGAGCACGTGCGCGCAATGCAATACCATTATTCAGTTTGAAGGGTAAGGTACTAATCGACCTCCGCACCACACTTCTCGACTAACCAAAGTCACACATATTTTCCTGCCTGATTCTGTTGAAAATTGATATCGAGCATTGATTAAGGCATGATTGAAAAAAGGGCTGTTAGGTCAGACAGCGTTTCAGCTCAGGAAATTGAAAGGTAGGGATAATAAAGGATTTTACTTACCATAAAATGGGTGGACTTAGTAAAAACTGAAATGAAGCCATGTACATTTGTTGCATTTGATTTATTAATCATAATCTCAGAAGCGATGAAATAATTAACAATTATAGGGCATATTTATTAGGCACCTTTAATAACTGAGGGTTTTTTGAAAAAATTTGTTTATCAACTTGCACAAAACCATCACTATTATTTTCAATTGCTTTGCAATCATTTTTGTTTGTCCAAGAACAATTTTATTATCACATCAAAATTTTTTAAAAAAATAATGTATTAATAGGATCTTGTGATGTTGTTGTTTTGTCTATCACTGTTACCTTTAGTTGTTTCACTGTTGTCACTGTTCATAGACGATGAATGACTTTGCTTCTGTGAGGTTGTCCTCAGGAGGTATTTTCTTTTCTTTTTGCTATCCAAAGTAAAAACTGTGAAGGATCTCATTTTTGATTGTATTAAGAAATATTTAATTTTCAATTCCATTGAGATAAAATTTAAATTCAGTAATTTTGCAAGTCATTGCACAGAGAACAATAGTTCAGTTTTTTTTTTCTATTTCTTTATTTTTTATATTTTGCTTGATAAGGAGATAATTTTTTTGTTTAGTAAACCATCAATTGTTTTTTTTTTTTTTTAAAGATTTTTTCTTGCAATAGCTATGAAATATTATTTTTAATGCTGATTTAGAATTGTAAAAATTTTTTTATATGATTTGCTTAAACTGCATGCGTTAATAATAATTAAAATTTTTAGTAAAAATTTATTTAATAGTAAATATAGCTCATTTACCATTTAAAACTTTAGAGATTATAGGCTGAAAGTAGACTAGCTATATTATGCGAATATATAAATAAAATAATATTCAATGCTAACATAATATAAAAACTCAGAATCATATCAATATTTGTTAAAAAAATTTATTTTTTATTACCATATTTCAACTGAACCTATATTTTTTAAGCAAAAAATACTTCCAACAGATATACAAATACAAATCATTATTTACTATCAATGAACAGTAACTTTTTTATGATTTCAAAACATACCAGGTAATATCTTTATTTTCAAAACTAACTTTTTTTTTAATATTTTCTTTTAAATTCCATAACGCATAAATATAAATAAGTATAAGCATAGATGCAGTAAATCAAATATTTCTCCATATAAATAAAAACGTTCATATTTCTTCCTAAAACTGTCGTAAAATTCTTTGACTTGGATGGAATTTCGACATACCAATGATATGACAGAGGCAAAAAAAAAATGTTATAAAATATTTCCGTGAGCCCTATCTTTTGGAGAAAAGTGAAGGAAATGATGATCATTAGCATGCTACTTATTTCCCACAAGGTTTGCAATTGTGTCTCAGGACAATAAGTTTGATGATTCGGGACAGCGGAGGTAGAGGTTGTAAAGGGACTCTTAGAAACGGCTCGTAAAATGAATGTCGATATATATACCAGTATACGCACTCTGCTTTTGCTGGTTTATATGAGAAAGAAATTCCTTATTTCAGGTAATGAGGAAGAAAAGTCCTTTTTAGTGATATTTTATTACTTTTATTAAGATGAATATCAAAGTAATATTTTCGAAGCTTTTAGCAATAAATACATTTAATTTGATTTATATATGTTCTTAAATGCATGGAAAATAATGTATTGTCTTAAATGTGTAAAATATACAATTTACCAACTCTACCTCCATACTACTTTATGTATTCATATACCTGTATATCTTCATGTAACTGTATACCTTCATATAATAATGATTATCAGTCAAAAAATAAATAAATAGGTTGGAACAATACGAGTAAAATTTTTGAATGCAGGAGAGCAGTTTTATTGCACAATTTCAATGGAAATTATCTCGGTTTCAGTAAAAATTATCACGATTACCATGTGTATTGTGCTGCCATCTGTTGAAAATTTTCTAAACGTGTGTATCTCCTATATGGAATACTAAGAAAACGTTTGATTTAAAATAAGGCACATTTTTAGTGGATATGACTTATGTTGTCCAAAAATATGCGCTCAGCTAAAAAAAAATACAAGAAAATCGTGAATTTTACAATATCGTAACTTCAACATATAAGAAAATTATGTAATACTAAATATTTTTTTCATCTTTCATTTTTCGTTGTTTTAATAACCGTGTCCCTAGCCTGTTTCTTCATCTATTAAATAATAAGTGGTAGAAGTTACGTCTGGATTAATTAATATTGATATGTGCGTTTTCCATTGCTGAACACGGTCCTTTTAAATTGTGTTTGGACCATAGTCATTTCTTCTTGGCAAGTTCTGCTTCCAACTTTTGATTGATTGGGAATATTGTTGCAAGAGCCTGTCTTGGCTATATCGCAACTAGAAGTCAACATTAGTCAAATTTTGATATCGCTGAATTTGAGAACCTAATAAGTTTTGCTGTTTTTACAATCGTTGCTCTTGCTTAACGGGAGCCTACAGTAATCACCTTTTTTTCAATTGATGAAAGATTTGTCGTTATTCCTCGTCTTCCACGCTTTTCACAAAATGCACCCAAACATATATTTACCTATTCCTGACGATGGTTCTCCATGTTATTAGTAGATTACAGTACAATAAAAGACATTTCTAACTTCCTCTGGATAATAAAACAGATACATTGATTTACTGATACTTCGATTTACTGGGTTGATGTGACTTATTGTTATGACGTCAGAGAGAGAGACTGGTTTGATATTTTTTTAGGATACGAGTACTAGGTAAATACTAGCACGTCAAGTCTCAAATAGGGTATACTTACATTCGCTGTTAGAATTTTTTTTAAAAAATGGCTAATTTGTTCCAGTTAAATCCAATTATTGACCAATGAATGCACTAACATGAAATTTCTCCTTACGCGCATCAAAAAGTAGCTAGTAGAAAGAAAGGAAATTAAAATTATAAAATTAGGCCTACTAGTTTGCGCATATACTGATTTAGTTTGTTTATTTAGCAATAACTTTTTCGATTTCTTGATTTTTATATTAAATAGCTAAATCAACAAACGAAATCTTAACAAAAAAAACTTCATTTTAAGGACATTTATTTTTCGAGAAATTAGCAAGTATTTATTAATAAGAATATTATCTTACTCACAAAACAATCTACTCATTCTAAATGTATTTAAAAAAATAACTTTGTAACAGAATTTAGCATTCAATTTAAGTAAAATTTTGAATTTATTTTCAAAGTCACTTATTTTAGGTTGCAAAATAATTTTGTAATTATCTGAAAAGATTATTGTTTTAGACATTTTATTTTATTTTCAAACCATAATAAATTAAAAATTCTGTTTTATAAAACTTTCTCGAAAATTTACTTATAAATCTATATCACCGCATATTTTTTTCTAATATACTAATGTTTAAATAACTTTAGTACCATGTCTAAACACGTGAAAAAAATTGTTAAACAACCTTTGATATGATAAGTTGCCTAAAGAAGAAAACGTATTATTTTCTTGTTCTATAGGGTATTGGTACAGATAAAAACCTCAAACAATGTAAGGATTACGATTAAATATCACTCAAAAACATTACTTTACCATTTTTGGATCAATTATCTTTTCCGTTTCGTCTTTGTTTTGTTTACTTTTTGTTGGATGATATTCTAAAAAACAGTGAATATTTTTTGTTCGTAAAATTTAACTGGTTTGTACTTTTAAGTAGCTCTTTCTTTTAAAGTTTTCCTTTCTCACGATGGTGAAAAAAACTTTTCGGTCGAGTTTAATGTTTCATCAAAAGAAAAGAAGAAAAAAAAGAACTTCTAAAACGGGAACAATGTTTCAATGCTTAAATAAATAACTAAAGAATCAAAAGTGAATAAGAACAAAGAAAAGCGCAGTGATTACTCTTTTCCTTACGCTAAGGGGAGAAAGTGTTACGCACATTTCTCCCCTGAGTTGTATCTGCGTTTTTTCCCTTCCTTTTTTGATANATCAAAAGAAAAGAAGAAAAAAACGAACTTCTAAAACGGGAACAATGTTTCAATGCTTAAATAAATAACTAAAGAATCAAAAGTGAATAAGAACAAAGAAAAGCGCAGTGATTACTCTTTTCCTTACGCTAAGGGGAGAAAGTGTTACGCACATTTCTCCCCTGAGTTGTATCTGCGTTTTTTCCCTTCCTTTTTTGATATTATTTTAGCTTAATTTTCTTTTCTTTTGTTTCGCTTGCAATATTAAGTAGTAAAACCGTGAGCTAATGATATTATGGTCCAATGCATTCCTTGGCGAATTTTTGCTGCAAAAAACTTTTCTCTAGTAGATAGATTTTATACAAAAAAAATTATGGTACTTTTCCCCAATTTTTCCGTTTTTTTCCCTCTAGATAAGTTCTTAAGCAAAAATCAAATACTTAATTTCTAATATAGCTTAATTTTTAGTGTAATGATTAAACTTTTTTAATGGGTTTTAATGCAAATATTGGAGGTGTTTTGGTAAATTGAATCAATTTTAAAAATGAATCTCCCGATTTTTCCCTTCTTTGAGTGATATCATAGTATTCGTTAATCTTGTTTTTTTTTTTTCTTTTTTTTTTTTAATCTTACTCTTTTTAATGTTTTACTTGCAAAATTAAGACAGAAGACTAGTGACAGAATGGCTCCATCCTTTCTTTTTGCGATTTGTTTACCAGACATAAAACTTTTCTTATCAATTTTAGTTTTAAAAGAATAAAATTACTGCTCTTTTTCATTTTCTTGCGATATATTTTTCTTTTAATCTAATATCCTAAAAGTAATGTTTTATTGTCCCTATTCCGATTTTTAAGATTATATTTCTGCTACCAAAGTTGAACAATTCTATTGACATCTTGTTTACTTATACTTCTGTTTTGTTAATTAATAATATTGAGGTTGAAAGAAATATTTCATGATTAATAGCGGTTAGAACTTACGCATTTGATACCGAAATAAATTTATGTATTGTAAAAAAATATCACATGACTTAGTAATAAGGCAAGAATGATTTTTTTATCATACCTGAATATTACACTTGATTTAGTAACAGTTAAAGCCTCATTTCAAAGCAAAACTGCTACAACAATATGCCTTTTTTTAGTATCTCATTTATTAATTTGAAATAAAGAATGATCAATTACAAGATAAGAGCAAAGTTGTATTAAAAAAAAAGAAAAAAAAACAGAAAAGTCAATTTTGCACGTAAAATTTGCGTTGCTCCTGCTTTGTTTAACTGCTAACTGAAATACATCGCTTTAGTTTCAATAATCATTCACAATTTATGTTCTAAGAAACGAAAGTGGACGATTGCTTATGGTTTTCATTGCTGATAGAGTTAACATAATTTTGCACGTAATGCTTTGTGCAGAGAACATCAATTGAATTTCATAATGTCTAATATTTAAACCAACGCCATTTCTGATACTACAATTTTAATTATTGTGGTAATTTTGATGTAGCTTATACAGATGTTTTTAGCGAAATCTAACAACAAATGACTTAATTATTTTATCAGCTGATTATTACAGAATTGTTAAATATACGAAAAAATATTAACTAAAAAATGCTCTTATTATTATTTCAAAATAATAAAACTGGATACACATATAAATTATCTCAATATAATAAAACTGGATGCATGCATAAATTATTACCATAAATTGGATTAATTTTGCTTCGGTGTTACGTTAATGTTGCCTGAATTTTCGGATTGCCTGATGACTCATACTCACACTTCATAAATGGACAGACTTCAATGTTCTATGTATATGACAACATCTTTGCCTGTAGAAACCCAACTTCAAGAAACGATTCAGAATACTTTAAACAAAACATAGATGCAATCATTTTTATCATGATATGTATCGTTTCGTTGAAAAGACAAAAAAAATTATCCTAGGGCTCAACAAGACAATATAGCCCTTGATCGGATAAGAACACTTTGTAATAATCGATGTATTGAATACATAAAATGGTCGATCAACTGATGTTATTCTCTAAACTCGCGCATCCTTTTTTTTACATTTTGTAAGCTGACAAACGTCCACGGAAAACTTAAAGAAAAAACTGCTTTACTTTTCCAATTTGATATTCGTAGAGCAAAAATTCCTCGCTGAGATACTCTAACAAAAATAAATTTTTTGGAAATTATTTGTAAGGTAAGGAAGTGTTTTAGAAGGTTCTTTTAGTAATTTAGCTACCAGTGGTTTTAGCTTTATTAGCTTATTTAGCTTTATTCAGCATACATTTAGAATTCTCTTTGCTTACACCAACTTAGGTTGTCCCGGCAATTTGTCACCAGATATGTTGTTTGCAACGCCTTATAACTTCGTAGAATATGCTTTGAAAAGCTTTAAACTTAAGGTATCTTGTAATGGCGCATTTTTATATGCTTGGTCGCTACGGTTTTATGAAAACTATACTGACTTGGCCAATTGCTTAGACTTCATTTACTTATTAATGCCAATACTTATGGGTTTCTATTGCTTCTACGAATCATGAGAATCTTCATTATGCAATGAATTAGCCCAAGAAACTAAAGTGGAAAGATATATCCTCGGTAGTTTAAGCACTTCATTTGCTTCATAAATAAAAATGTGAAAATGTTGACGAATGTTTCAAGTGCTCAAAAACAAGTGCCCATTCTTAAGACTCACCATTCACGCAGGGTGCGCCTTAAAAAAATAACAGCAAACATGGCAAGTTTTCTAATTTAATTTATGAAGCAAATTAAGTGCTCAGAACGAAAACTACATCATCATAGTGTTAAGTATTTTTCTTTGTGAATTTATGGCAAGTTTCTGTACAGTTCCCTTTAATCTTCAAAATGGAAACATCGCATTTTTATTCAATCAAATGTAATTCTTTCCCCTCTTGTTAAAAGGGAGTTTTGAGGGAAACTTATTTCATTATAACTTTTTTGTGCCTTTTGTTCTCCATATGGGAAAAACCGCCATGTGTTTTCATACTTGGTTCATTGCTTATTAGGATTTTAAAAAAAAGCAAAATGCTCACTCACCTAACTACTACTTACTCCATCCCTAACTAGTCCTTACATTCCTGTGTAAGTGATGCTAATGCATTTAATCTTAAAACAAATTACTCTCTTTACTTGATTAAAAACTTCATTCGCGTCAAAAAAGAAAAAAAAGATAATTGGAAGTAACAGTTGACATGTTTTAAGCACTCAAAAACGGCAGCCATCTTCAAAACTTGCCAGACGTGAGTGAATAGAAAAAAAAGTGATTTGACGTATCAAAAGTAAAGTTGATAACAAAAAATGGGAAAATAAAGATGGGAAGCAAAATTAGAAAAATCACAGTAGCGAAAGAGGATAAAAAAAAAGGTAAAAATAGAAGAAGGAAAACCACAGTGACTGATAGGGGCAAATAAAAGAAAACAAAAGTGATTCGATCCTTATTTTTACTATTTTTCATTCGCAAACTTACGCTTTATATTTTAAATAACTATTACTTCTCATTCACGTCTGGCAAGTCTTGAAATAGGCACCTATTTTTGAGCACTTGAATCATGTCGACTTTTATTTCCAATTTGTATATTTTTGAAATGAATGAAGTCTTTAAACAAGTAATATCTGAACGCTTTTCTTATTGAGGTTTGCTTATTAAATATTATTCCCTTATTTCTTTTAAGAATAGTAAACATCCATCTCGTAATATTCCGATTTGATGCACCTAATGAAAGAAATAAATAGATAAAACTATATTTCTAATGTAGCCTTTAATTGTAGTTCGTGCATACTGAAGAATTCAAATTACTTCATTCATCAAATTACTGCATTTCAATATAAATGGTTATCTTATAACATAATGCAATATAAAACAATACCGTATAATTTCATTAGTAAAGTATCGCGCAATATTGTTATAATTTTATAAACACAGTATAATCAAATGTTTAATAAAGTTTAACAGGTTTAAATGAATAATATATTCCACGTAGAGTGAAATTATAAATGGTTATAAATATTAATATTCATAAGCCTGCTTTGAAAGTTACTCTTGCTCCACCTCTATATATTCACATTTATTAAACTATTTCTGAAAAGACAGGTAATAAAAATGACTTCAAGCTATTTTGGATTTTTCTACCATTTCACTTTTTTTATCATTAATGTAGGTTTTTTGATGATTTGTAAGGAATTAATCAGTTTTTTTAATGAAACAAATAATTCTTGAAAACGATATTATGATTAAAAACTCTTAAACAATGTATTCAATAAATACTTTTTACCTAGATATAAAATGAATTTTAATTGGAAGTGTTTTGTTACATTCTTACAAAAAGATCAAGTTGGTATATTAAGAATAATTGCAAAACTACAGACTTAAATAAAGACTTACAATACCACCCAATGAACTATATCGATAAAAAAAAATTATTTTTATAAATGCAAAAATAATGATTTATTCATAAATATTCATAGATTTAAAGTAGTACATTAATGATGAATAAATTCATGAGTATCAATAGTTTTTTTTTTAAATGGAAATAATAATACTATTCTACATTCTTTTGGGATGAAATTAAATTATGTATTCTAAAATTAATATTTATTATTCTCTGTTTGTTTAATTATTTATTGTTTCGAATTTGCCCTTGCATTTCAGTAAAGGGAAGACAATTGGTTGCTGTATTACGATGTACAATGAAGTGTAAGAAAAAAATAATAAAGTTTCTCTCTATATTAAAATATCGCAATGGCTGGCTCCGCTGTCTTGGATGTTCAACTTAATGTTACATTTTGTTTTAATGTACAAAGCCTATAAAACTTATAAGTTTGAAAATAAGAAGGATTGTAGAAAAATGTGCATTAAAAACGTTGCAATTAACAAAATTAAATTTGATAATTAGTTCAAGAATGCTGTTAAATATGACTTAAGAAATATCATATGGACTTCTCTGCAGACCACAGAAATGCAACTACAGAGTTGAGTTTGTATACTGAAAAGGTCATATTTGTTTATGAATCTAACACAGATTTTTTTCCGACATATCAAATTTTTCAATAGTTAAATTTTTAAGTGCTTTTTTGTGGTTTATTTCGCGTTCTAACACGTTAACGCCGGGAAAAGTGAAAATACTGGTACGGGAAAAGAGAAAATACAGGTAGAGGAATTATTTCGATATTAGATAATATTCAGGAGGAGTTAATCTACACTGTAAGGAAATTTATCACTGAAAGGAAATTTATCACGGCGAAGAAGCAATTCAATAAAAAAATTGCATCCGTTAAAAACAATTGGTAGTTATGGATTTTTATTATTCCCGGAAAAAAACTGAAATATGAAATTTATTGTTACCAGTTTTTACTCCGGTGCGCTGCCAAGATGAGACAATTTAGCTTGACCCACCGGTGGGTCACCCGGCGTGAACGTGTTAAGCTTTATTTTCTCAGAGTAAGAAAATATGAGTGCGTGCTTGTATTTCTATTTTTGTCCTTATATAATTGGATTATCCTTTGTTATAAAAATAATTGAATATTTTTGTAGAAGTTATTTTTAATGTAATAGTTTTTTTTTATTAATATCGTCTTTCAGTGAGGTGAGCAGTGTTCGAATCCCAGCAATGGCCGGTATATACGGAATCCGCACCTGCCTTGCACAGACCATAGTGATGATGTAAAATATTATCAGTGACAGCTGGATCATGTGTTAGATTTCTATTGCACTCTGACTTACCGTGAGATTTTTCGTGGTTTTCCCCTCCATGTAACTCAAATGCATGTTAATTCCATCAAAATGTCCCCCGCCAAGGTAAATTTTCCACAATACTCGATCCAGGAGTTTCCTTGTCTTCTGGATCAGGTTCAAAATTTCAAGGCTGTAGAGATAAACATTGGTAGACGTAAACTTAAAATTCGGTCGCCTTTTCAACGACGGTTATGAAATAAATTTAAAAAAAATTTACAGTGAAGTTTTCGTTTTACTGAGATTAGTTTATATTGAATAAATGTTTTTGTGAAGCAAAGTTTTTATATCTAGGTTAAAAAAAATAGCATCGCGATATTTTACTTAAAATTGTACAAACCTTTGTAAAAATACTAAAGATAGTATTTTTGCTTCAGAGAATAAGAGTATTTAAAAGTCGCAAAATTGTCTGATAATTCATGCAACTAATAAATTAAATAAATTAAACAAGTTATAAATAAATTATAAATAAATTAAACAAGTTATAAATAAATTATAAATAAATTAAACAAGTTATTATATTATAAAAACTCTGAATCATATCAGTTTTTGCACTTAAAATAATAAATTGATAAATCATTTTTTTTTTAAATTTTACAATATTTTAACTAAGCATATCTTTTTTAACTAAAAATATTTGAGGCAATTATACAAATACAATTCATTATTACAATCATTGTTAGAAAACATTTCAATAAATCTTTAAAATGTTCATAAACTTCTACGCAAAAAAAGTTTTTAAATTATTAATTTATTATTTACCTCTCTAATTTATGTTTGTAATTCTGAATTTAATAAAAAATATTTCTTCTCAAAATAATATATTGAAAATAATCTAAAAGACACTTTTTTTATATTTTATTAAAACTAACTGAATATAATTAAATTCAACAACAGCTGTGAAATAGAAGCCGTGTACATTCGCATATTTATCCTTAGGCATATTTATCCTTTACAAATGTTCAACTATTATAATATATTATTCTTTGAGTCATTAATCAACTCAAGAAAGTCACTTTCTTGTGAGTTTAGAAATGGGCCAATTTTAAAAGTTATAGTTAAATATCATCATCTGTGTTTAACATATAAGGAAATTATTTCTTCGTAGCTGTTAATAGCAATGCACATAAAAGAAAATTGTTGAGATTACGAAGTAAAGTAGTTCGGGTGAAAAGATCAGATCCAGTTAGTGTTGGTTACCAAAAGAATTAAAGTATTAAAAGGATTAATTTAAACTAGTAGAATGAGACAGGCGAGTGATTTTTAAAACATGGGTTGAAAAGAGAGGGGAGAGTATTAGTCTGTATTAGACTGGAAAAAGTTACTAAATGAATATCCGGCGACGATTTCATCTAAATTGGAATATAATTTGTTGTTATATTTCATTTATTAAATTATATATTTTTTATAAAATTCATCGTGTTTAATCTTAAATTATTAATACATGAACCGAATCAATAATTGACCACTTCGGACATAATCAGTGGCATCAGAATCGTTGGTCTAAAATTATAGGAAAAAATAGAGAAAAACGGATGCAGTTGAATTTTATCGTCAGTATAAAGATGTGCTACGTGGAGACCAAAGTCAGCATAAAAGGTGTGTGAAGCGCAAATTACGAACTAGTTTTTTTAAATAGATGACTTGCTATATCAGTAGTGGAAGCATTTTAGATATAAAAAGTTATTTAGTGTCACGCCAGTGGATTAAAATAAAGCTATTACAGGAGTAGATAGTTCTCGGCTAGAGATATCTATAGTCTACTATGTTAAGTTCTATCGTCTATTTAAAGCAAAGTTTGGCGATAGACAAAAAAATTATAAAATAGTGATTTTAGGACCATGCTGATAGCTGATTAACGCGATTGGTGATTGGTAATTGATTTTTAGAACAGATGGTAAAAAGAAAGGAGAGTGTTTTAGAACAGTATTGGACTAGAAAAGTGTGCTAAATGAAATTTTGGCTATGTTTGAATCTAAGTTTGAATGATTTTTTTGATATAGTTTTATTATGAAATTAAATTTTTGGTAAAATCCTAGAACAGTCCACCCATTGGCAACTTTCTGAAATATCACCAATTTGGAGATTATTACTTGGATCAAAGTTGGTTTTTTTATTATTAAAAAACAATTTAAATTATTATAAATCCATTAAAATATATTTAATAAAATTAAAATTAAAATAATTTACAATAAGATTGCAACATATCTCCCGAAATATCTACCAGAAACCTAGTTTGGAGAGATTTTTAAAAAAATGCCACGGGGAGGCTTTTTAACGGTCACCCATTTTTAAAAAAAAAATTTTTTTATAAAATTTATCGTGCTTCATCTTAAATTATTCATCTGACAGCACAATCAATAATCAACCTCTGGGATATAATGGAGCCGCTCGTCACATATTACCAACCATATACATCATTTTCAGGTTTTTTCGTATGTTATTCAAAAAATTTTGTTACAAAAATTTATAACGAAGGTCTATTTTATATTAGCTTCTTATGTATATTTTTGGAACGTATTTCAATAAATTTAAAATACATTTTAAAGTTAATAATTACCAGATTTGAATTTCCTTAATAATTAACCGATTTGAAGTTTTGTCATGATTGCTAATGAATAAGAAGATTTTTTAATAAATCATTTGTATGTAATTTTTTAAAACGTACTAATAAATATAATTTGTAAAAATAAATGTTTTAACAATAATTGTGAATCTATTAATTTTTGCCCCACAAAACGATTTTAGATTTATAACTGTTCGGTTACATAATTCATATATTTTGACAAATTGTTGCCACATAATTTTGCACAAGTCAATATACTAAAAAATTAATTAAGTCAAAAATCACCAAAATACACAACAAGGATACCTTTCTGTTTGTAACTTGATTAAGTTTTTCAGTTTTTTTTCTCCATACACTGCATTTTTTATTTGTAATCTAAACTAAAAAATTAATAAATGTTTATGAATAAAAAACATTTTATAATAATAAGCTTTTTATTTGTTTGGTGACCAAAGAAATTTTATTTACTGAATTTTATCGCAGTTGTATTTATGATCCCATCACAATTTAGTGGCAAAGTGGATGATGGTAATGACTTCGTAAAACGTGCCTACTAATTTCTTTATTTTTGAAAAAGACTGAAAATAAAATCACAAATTCTCTTATTATTAAAATAACGTACAAAACAAATGCTTTCACAAATAAAGTATATACATCAAACTTCTGATTTTTTCAATTCGTTGTTGGTTATTGAAATCTAGAGTATATTAAAGTTCACAATATAACGCGTAACGAATATAACGTTTACTACAAACAAACCATTTTAAGAAATGTAAGATAAATGTGATGATAGTTGACAGCTTAGAGAAACTTGTAAAATCAGTATTTTGAAACATAAAATTGTAATTCTACATCGCATATTACTTTTAGTAAGAAGAATTTCATAAAAATAACCGATTCATAATAGCATTTGCAATTATATAAAAAATAATCTGAATAAATAACATAAGTTATTTATTTCTAATCAGCTTAATAATGCTTATATTTTTATGTACAGTCGGCAAAAAAAAAAAGATATCACCCTGAATAATTTTCGTTCTAATGATCGGATTTTCACGAACTAAGTGTTAATCTTAATGGTTCCTGGGGGTGACCTCAAATATGCTAATTAATTAGTGCTAACTATTAATTAAGTTACGAAATCAGACACAAAAACGTACTTTCTCTGAATAAACATATATTTTTT
>NC_092208.1:28868465-28882884 GCF_043381705.1 Parasteatoda tepidariorum | reverse complement strand
TATATATATATATATATATATATATATATATATACACGAATGTAATCAAAATTCTGAATTTTCAATATGGTGTTAGTAAATGTAATCTAGATCATATTTAAGTCCACAATGTAAAACGAAGCAAATATTGCTATTACAATACTACTTTCAACCAAGTTCAATTTAGAAACTGCATGATAACTGTGATGAGAGTTTGCAGCTTAAAATAAATCGTGTAAAATCAGTATTTTAAAGCATAAAATTGAAACTCCGTAACGCATATAATTTTTCGTAAAAAAAGATTCATAAAAATAACCGATCAATAATGGCGTTCCCAATTAAATAAATAACATAAATTACATACTTACCAAATTTACGAACTAATTATTCTTTTAACAAAAGTAAAATATTCCATATATTTAAATAGCAGATAATTTAAAATTTTAACAAAAAAAGTTTCTTTTAATGAGTAATCCATTGTAATTAAGATGGCAATATATTTTAATTATACCCCATCTGGGAGTAAACCAAAATTTGCTACATCGGCAAAGGATTGAAAAGAGTCTAGATGTTGTTAGAAAAATCCGTTGCTTTAGAAGAAAGAATTGAAAGGGTGGAAATACGATGGCAATTATAGAAATGTGTTCTGGTCATTAGAAGGATGAAGAGACTAATGCTCAACGTTCTGTTCGCTTTTAAAAGGCCATGAGGAAAAAAAAATCAGATTCCCAGAAAGCCATCTTAAAATGTAGAGAGAAGTAGTTAATTAAATGCTATCGTCTAGTCCATTCAATTGAAAGATGGAAAACTTTAGTGCACTTACACATTGGTCAAAGAAATTAGTAGTTTCCCATTTCAAGTGATTAATTGAGTTGGAAAGAATTTATACGAAATAGCATCTTGAAAAAAAAATTCTTCCAAACGCAATGTATGCTATAATTAATTTAAATATTATACGGTAGAAATATTTGGGATATTTCACTAATTTAATTATAAAATATACACTAATTTAATTTTTCATCTTTAATTATTTTTAGAAAATTAGAGCTAAATAAAAACATAAGAAAATGTACATCCGATAAATATTTTTTTTTTAAGTGTCACATTATATTCCTACATTTTAAGCATTCTGAATTACATCGTAACAAATTAAAAAAGGTTAAAATAATATTTCCTTTAGAAAAATAGTTTAAAAGTCCTTCCTTTTCTTATTCATCGAAAAAAAAGAATTGAAGAATGTTCCTTAAAAATAATGGGCAGCTAGTATGTCACTTACATTTCTTTCTTTATTATTTTTTTAAGAATCCATAAGCATTTCATTGTAAAGTTCCCCATTAACAACTGCATTTTTGTGAAGAGTTTATGAATTCCCCTCATAAATTCCAGTAATTTTGCAATATATGACTGAGTTATGTTTCTACAAGTAACAACTTATTGTGGAATGTAAGTTAGTTGAAGATGAGTCAATTCAAGATATTGTGCTGTGGAGTCTGGCTTAGCACCTGCATATTGAAACTAACCAGTAAATTTTAGAAGAAATAAAACAGTTCAGACAAATAACCGCTATAATCAATTCCAAAGTGGTTGCATGCCTGAAGTAAGACAAATTCTATAAAACATAACAACGAGCATTTATTGGCTACTACAAGACTGAGTTGAACAGTTGGTAAAAATCAAACAATTACTGGTACTAGCTTTAAAAAACTCATTTGGTCAGAATCTAAATTTCTTCTGATTTAAAAACGCTTTAAGTTAAACTCAGAGTATTAATCGTTTATATTTTCCTATCTAAGCACTCGAAATTAACAACAAAAAAAAACAGACCATCCGCAGTAGATATTAATTCTGTTTAGATAATACTAAATCGAAATCCAATTTTCCATTTTTTCTGTACATCAACTAGCCTGTCATGAATGCAGAGCGGGGGAACGTGAAAAGAGAACTTAAAAAACAGATCCTTGACTAAATAATCCGCAAAACCCTCAGGTGGGGATTATGAACTCCATAGTCGCATATTGCTGATTGATCAGAGCCTGTTAACAAACAACTGCGCTAACTCGATACTCGTACCCACTATCAAAATTCTAATATGAAAATAACAACCCAACGAAACAAAATCATTGAGTGAAACCTGTAGAAGAAAAGTACACTCCAAGGAGATGGATGGTGATGAGAAGAGCTGTGGTGCTGCCATCTTTGTTTTAGAGATGCTAGCTCCTGTAGTTCAAGTTTAGATATGAATTAAAAATTCTACCTTTGCGAAATTCATACGAAATTGAAAAGGTTTATGGTGTTCAAGTTGAGTGCAAATCAGTCGTTAAGAAGAATGACAGCTTATCCCTTTTTAGTTAATTTAAAATGCCTAGCTTAAAAGAATAATATTGTTTCACCAAACTTTGCCAAAAAGTTTAGAAAAATAGATTAAAAGATTACATAAATGTATATGGTTTGGTTACTAATTTAATAAAAAGTTATAGTAATTAAAACATATAACGAAAATGTATCGAAGTGTTGCCATATGAAATACACTCAATCAATTAATTCAAGAAATTTTACGCAAAGAAACCTGTTTTGATTACGGAATCTAATTGAAATTTTTGTTGAAGATATTGCGTGGCTTTAAGGAATTTTCTTACCGTGTATTCTTAAAATCCATTCATTAATTATTGATAAATTGATTACAAGAACAATGTATTTTATACTCTAAATAAACTGAAATATAAAATAAATATTCGGGATACTATTTTTAAAAGTGTGACAGATTTAAAGCAAAATTGAATATCAAAATGAACTTAATGTGCTCACCAAAAAATTTTCATACTTTTACTAAATCTGAATTGAAGAATTTTGTGAAAGAAGATTCAGAATAATATTTTAGATAGTGAAGAATATGGTAAGCAAGAATATGGTTCAAGCAAGAATATGGAAGAATATGGTTCTAGAATGGCAAGGCTTTTCTAGAAATTCCTTACCATTCTATTAATTTTTAGCAATAAATTTTTAAAGCTGTAAAGCACATGTTTTGTTAATTTTCAATAAAAATTTAAGTTACAATAAATACTTTTTTAAAATTATTTTCCGTTTCTTTAGACACTTCTGTGTTTTTATGTTTGTGTCATGTGTTTTTAAGTATTATTTTTTTTAATGTTTTTATAATTAATTACTTTACCTCAAATCAAAATAAGTATAATGAAACATAAACCACAACCGATAACAATTACAATTTTTATGGTTGTAATTTACGAATTTTTATAATCGTATTTGGTGAACAAATATCAGTGGTTACTTCGAAGGCGATAAAAAAATTGCCGAACTATTACAGAGTTTGGTGATGCATCTTTAAATGTGGTATTTGTAATTGCTGGTATTGCAGTTGTAGATGCTGCAGTAATGAGAATTTACTATACTAATGCAGATGCCTAATATAAATACTGTGGTGTATTTGTACAGCCATACAAAGCGGATACGTATCATAATATCACATTCCAATAATCCATGGTACATAATATAATAATATTCGTTGCATATTGCTGTTCGGCCTTATACTATTAAATTTATCCTTATGTATGATACTTCAACTCTCCTAAGGAAAAATTACTAAACATTATGTATCAATTAATTGTGGTCATTTACTACAATTTTTCTACGACTGAAATAATATTAGATACGCTTTAAAAGCGTTAGTATCAATACAAGAAATACGTGGTAACATATATAATTTAAAAATACCAAATCAGATGAGCCTTTCCATATGTCATGGAATAAAAATGTTGATTTTACATGTGATAACCTTAGACGGGAAGCATAATATAAATGACCCATATAAACATACGACTAAACTAATTCATTGATTAGAGCTGAAAGCTTGCAAATCATTTATATTATAAAATATTTATCAAATCATATGGATAACTCTTTCTTTGGAATATGGCACGTGATTACTCATCACTATTTTTTCCTCTTGACTGCTAACATTTTCTACAAAAACACATAATATTTTGTTCGAAAACTTCACAATTATTGTTGCTTTATGTAAGAACATATCCCTAATATGTCAATCATAACGAAATGGACAATAACCTGGATTTGAAAAATAAGCAGTTGGACTTGAAAAGAAAAAGTTTAACCTAAGAAATACAAATTGTGCATCTCAATAATAAAATATATATTTGAACTAATTGCACTCGTTGACCAGTCTTATAACAATTCAAATAAGGAACGGTTTTTATCGCTTTTTATACGTTTTTTTTTCATCCATATAAAGTTCATTTTAATAAAATTGCACTATTTCAACAGGTAATCTCTCTTTTATTACTTTGATTGACATCCACTCGAGAGCTTATAAAATAAAGAGCTCGTCATAAAATTGTTTATTTTTTTAAAAAAAAAAATCCCTATGAGGTTCATATTATTCAAATTGCACTATTTCATCAGGTAATCTCTCTCTCTATCTATCTATCTTTTATTACTTTAATTGAAATCTACTTAAGCAAGAACTTATGAAATAAAGAGCTAGTGTGAAAAAGACAACTTTTCTAAAACAACGGATAAAAATTATATTTTAAAAGCAAAAAAGCTGAAAAAATTCATGAAAAAACACATAATTGCAATAATTTTCAAACATACAGGAGTTTCGAGCAAAAAACCACTCTTTATTAAACTTATAACCAAATTCAGCCCTTTTAGCAGATATATTATGCAAATATTAGTTACATTACTGCGGCAAGTGGAACTGCTCGTACGATATCTTTCCTTACAAATGGAACAGTTAGTTATTCTCCAACTGTTTATTAGATGTTTTTTTTTTCATTTCGTTATACTCCCAGAGCAGTTTCTAAGTTTTATAGGTTTTGAGAAATAAAAACAAAATGTATTCTTACGGTGAACAACAGAAACAACAGCGACATTAACCTCCCTTAAAATATTTCAATATAGAGAGATAGTAAATAATATGTATGCATTTTGATGGTTCTGAAAATATAAAGAAATTTTTAATGCTATTTAAAATTTAGTTTCAAAAAGACTTACTTTATTTAAAGAAAGAGATTTACAAAAGGTCAAAAAATCTTTTTGTAGTCAATGTTTTCTTAGCTGAATGTTTAAACTCTAGAATATTTTTAAAATGCAATTCATTTACTGCAAAAAAAGCCACACTTTTTTGTAAAGTTTTCATTTCGAGATGTTAAAAGGCAAAGAACTGTATTTGAAAGGAATAAATGCATTATATTTCAGTTAAAAATTGCTTCTTAATCTTGAATGATGCTTCTTATTGCTTTTTAAATTTGAATGATGTTTCTTAAGAATATGTTGTGTAGTAGATAAAATTTTACAGAAAACAGTTTTCACACTATATAAATATAAAAGTATACACTCATTTCATACTAAAATTTTCATATACTTCAAATTGATTTTTAATTAACGTGTATAAAACAGTGGAAATTTGAAGAAAAAAAAAGAAATAACAGAAACAAAATAAATTTGAAGGTTTTTGTAAAAAGTAGAGTAAAAAAGTAAGTATGTGTCTTTTCCATTCCTTGGGTAATCATTGTTAGTGGACTCAAATATAGAATCTTTTAATTTTATTCAGGATTTGGATACATTTATCTAATTTTAATCATAAACAATAAATTGTCTTTACATCGACACTATAAATCTCAATTACTTCTTCTCAAACGGATATTTTGTTTATGAATTTTATCACAATTTCTGTAAATGTTAAGTACAAACTTGCAAAGTAGGAAAAACAAATTATTAAGATTTCTATCACCAAAAAATATAATACTTTATAAATCCATTTTAATATCTCAACATTTTTAATGGTTTAGTAAATACTTAAAGACATTCCTTTTTCAAGGCCAAAACAATTATTTTTTCCACTGAAAATGACGGGTCGTTCCAACATTTATAAATAACAGTGCTAAAAGTTAAATAGTATACGTTTAAAAAATATTAAACTCATCAAAATTAGTGAAATAAGAAAAATAACAATAGTTAGAAATAGCGACATTGTGCACTTAATGTACTACTTTACAATTTAAAAATTTAGTTTTCGAATAACTTCGAAAAAAATCGAATCTAAAGAGGACAAAAAAATACAATTGAGTTCTAAAAGATTGCAGAGCAGAAAGAAATGAAATTAAATAGGAGTTGCGAAATTTTTATCACTGAAACTAAGAAAAATTTTTTTGAGAAAATTTATTTTTATGTTTGAGTTTCTCTTCGCAGCAACATAAGTGACAACTATTCTATGCCCCTTACCTTCATATATATTCACAAAATATTCTAGAATAAACATTTTTATATAATACCTAATGAAAACAAACATATTTTTTTTTCCTTAAAGGTATTATTAAGGTAATTAGATTTAAGAATTCGATAGGTTGAGTAATATGATAAATTGAGGGTAAAGCTACCACAAACTTTAAGATTTAGGAATTGCTTCATGGTTTTTACAGCTTTATCATAAATTTAAAAACATAAATATTTTGCTGCATTGAATTATTTATTTTTTAGCGCAAATTTTAACGTATACGATAAATTTATTTATTAAATTTTTTTTTCTTCTGGCTTTTTCAGAGAATTTAGATGATATTTTCAGTTTAAAATCACTCACATAATTTTTTGAATACACTAATTTAATATATAACATTTGAATATGATTATAATTTAAATTATTTAAAAAATTACCTTTTTTAAATTTATATTCAAAATTTGTATATTTTATTGTTCTTAATATCACCTGCAGAAATATTATAATAAACGTAACTATGAATATACTGAGTTTCAAATATAATTATGCAAATGTAATAATGACTTTTCTATAACTTCATTATAATAAAGTCGATGAATACAAATGAGGTCTTCCGAATTATGAAGCAAAGCGCTGAAACACAATTCACTTGAATGAAAGATTCAATTGAATTTCTATCATAGGGTAATTATATCTTCCGCTACTGCGCTAATGGCAAGTAATAGAACAGAAATGTAAATACATTTTATTTAATTTATTTTCATTTCCTTTCATTTCCTCAAATATGGCGGGTTTGCGTCGGTATTAAATTAAAAGTTAACATTTGATAGAACGTATGTCGTGATTTAAAAGTCCTAGAAAGTTTCTAAAGAATACAGTGATTGGGGATTCTTTCTATTTTTATATTGAGGATTAAAGTTCAATTTAATATATTTACTCCTCTTCACTTTTTAGTGGATATTTGCTGTTTTTGGTAGTTTGTAATAATACTAAAAAATGATTTAAACTAAGCTACTTTATTTTATTATGTAGTTATATTCCCGTTGTCTCGCAAATAGAATGGTAGCATTCAATAGAAATATACCATGCTTTAAAAGTTCTCATAAAAATAAACATGTCAGCACCAACATAAAAAAAGTCGTAACAAAAAACAACAAATTGGTTCAAATTATAAGAGATAGTGAATAAAATTCTCAACAGATTTTATTAAAATCTAATGATGTCAGCTAACGAGAAACGCTTCCAAGCTAAAGGTTTCACAGGTATTAGAAGAACTGGAAGGAAGTACATAGTAAAAATTAGCTTCTAAATTACAACTATAGAGCTATAAAAAATTTTAAAAATATTTTTTCCACCAAATGCATTTTGCTTGACGAGAGTTCGAAGCAAAACACCAACATCTGAAAGCAAGTAATCCGAGTTATATAGCAATAATAATAATATTAAAAGATTATATGGTTCACCTTGACATCATATTTTAAACAAACAAAAACCATGTAAGGTCAATTTTAAATAAGGCTATTTTTCACTGAGTAACGTAGAGAAATTATTTATCAGCATTTTTGAAAAAAAATCTTTTTGAGGAAAGCTTTCATTTATTCGTCATCATACACCAGATAGTGGGTGAATAATTCTTTTTTTCTTATGGGGGGGGGGNGGGGGGGGGGGGCATTCTGTCCCCAAAGAAAAAAAAATTATACATAAAACGTGCAAATTAGTTAATAAAGTCTTTTTTTCTTTGAAAATTTCAGGCTTTTTAATTAATTTTTTGAATTTGTGAATTATTTGGAGCTTAAGTTCATCATGTTATCGTTACATCCTCTACGTCATTAAAAATGGTTTTGTAGATTATGCATTATTTAAAACAAACAACAAACATAGGCTCTAGAACTCAAAGCTCTAATCCAATTCATAATTGATAAACTTTTAGATACATTTTAATATCAACTCAAAAGCATTACAATTAAAAGTTAAATTCTATTCATAAGTACTTTCGTTCTAAAGTTATATACCAATTTCAGACTTCGCAACGTGTAAGCTATATTTTCTATATTGGGGTTTTTTAGGATTGAGTGGAAGAAAAACCAATAAAAGAATGTCTTGATTTCTAAAGTACTGGGCATTTTTTTTTCGATAAAGAAACTAGATCATTTTTTTGTTTCGTATTTACGCTGTTTTACTTTTTTAGATTTTGTAGATTGTTTTTCCTTTGACGTAACTGAGAAAAAAAATTACATAATGCTTGAATAGTCAAAACGTGGCAAAAACTGAGACTTATACCATTCGCTATTCAATTCTTCAGTTCTTTTCTATATTATATATGAAAAGTGAGAATTATTTCTTGAATAAACAGGGCGAATTCTAGGAGCTCAAACCAGAAAAAGAAAAAAAAAATCAGGAACATAAAACAGCAGGCAAAGCTAAAAAGAAATACCTTTAAAAATGAGAAGAATGTAAGCTCTTTGCTGACTTTGATTGATCAAGTGAGATTCCAAAAAAAGTAACCAAAAAATGTTGACTTTTACTTCGTTTTTTTATCGAGATCAAAACAAAGTATGCAACCTAGAAAAGAAATTCTATTATATATATTTAAGATTGTCTATTTGTAAGGAATCCAAATCTTTGTCTGTATTTCATTCGCATGTGTTGTTTGAAATTGGGATAAAATATACTTCAAATTTAAATAATGAATTTAATTTGGAATATATTTTGATATAAACGTATTTTCCCCGTACAGGAAATAAATACACACGTGTATATATATATTATATATATATATATATATATATTAGGGCTGGNACCTTTATTATTGTAAAATTTATGGTATTACGCACAGTGTTATGCGATATATTAGATAGGTAATTTTTATTCTGCACTGAAACTATAGCTACAGGAAATGCATCAGAATATGTAAATTACATTAAATGAAAACAATAGTTTCTTTCTAAATAGTTTTCAGCAACAGGTGTCGCATTTTAAAGGATTTAATGTAAGAAGTCTTTTATTATAGTATTGACGTATATTTTAATAGCATAAAACAAAAGTTTGTAAAAAATTCAAAAGCATTTTTTTACCCTCTAAGCATTGAGCCTTTTCGTTAAATTGCACAGAAATTGCTCTGCTAAGCTCTACTCTACTTAAAAGCAGCATAAGGAAACCGTTTTAAAGTCATTTTCAGGCCTGTAAACAAAATCAAATATAAGTTTCTTTTTCTTACCGTCGTTAAACAGCAGACCCGATTTTTCTGTTTACGACTACTAATGTTCAACTCAAGAGCCTTGTAATTTTGAACATTTGCGTTACTTGGAGAGGAATACCAAATGAGCTACTTACGGTTAGCCTGATGGCAAGGGGACTCTAACCCACGTCCCGTCAACTACTGAGGATATTTCACGTCATCACTGTGGTCGATGCAAGCCGGAAGCAGAATTCGTATCGAACTGCCGTCGCTGGGATTCGAACCCACTCACGTTATTAGAATGCGAACGTTATATCCCCTCAGCCATCACTGCTCAATATAAGTTGCACAATGATTCTATTAGCTCCGATAATCTTTGGCGCATTTATCACATACCTTGTCAGTGTGACCTTGGCTACATTGGAAAAAATAAACGAGCTTTGAAGTTAGACTTAAGGAGCACGATAGACGTGACCGTTATGGAGAACTCGGTGTGTGTGCGTATCTTTCCTGTCATTTAACTGTAGAAGTATGATATTAAATACTTCGCGAGCAACTTAATTGATTACGTATTTAGATTGTAGGATTTTTTAGTCAATTGCAAGACGACGAAAAGATATTTGGATGAATTCTTCCAATGGCGCTACATGTTTTTTACATCGCGGGAGGCAAAATTAACAATTTTACTCCGTCTTAGCGTCTCCGTAAGAGAAGCGTCAATACAAAAGGCTATTTTACTTGTTCTTCTGAAAATTGTTCTCTAAACTTTCAATATTCTGCCACAACTTTTGTCCTTTTGATGACAGTCTTTGTCCACTCTAAATTATTAGGGTCGTGGAAAGAGGATTGATAATTCAGCTCATTCAATGGATCCATTATACGATACATCAGGGCATACCGTCAAAATATACTCAAAGGTGGTTATAGCTAAAAAATATTTGGCGCTGAAAAAGAGAAAATAGCGTATTTGTTTTCAACAGTTACTGAGACTGTGTACTGAAATAGATAGAAGATGTCTGTCAAGGTTAACATAGTTCAAATGAGAGGAGGGTATATAATTTAGGAAATCCCATAGTATCGATGCATTTGAGCAAAAAGGAAGAAAAAAAAATTTAAAGCATACTGTCTACCACTGGTTGGCCAAGTTTAGTAATTGAGTGGATACTGTGGAAAAGGTGTTAGCGTGCACAACCAGCTACATCACATATTACTACACTACTAGCAACCGTGTCGTCTTTGATCATGATAACCAAACAAATAATTCTTTGCTAAAATACAGGAATGGAAAGAGCTGGACCGAAAAACATTGCAGGATATTGTAACACTATCGACATTTAATCGTGACGCAGTGCGCTGTACTGCTTCACAAACTGCACTCGTCTGGTTTGGCCTACTTGAACTATACTATTTTCTTGTCTGACATACACACGCAAACAAAGACACATATCTTACTTTATATCGTAGTTATCGTACTGCGTAAAGTACTTTAAATATGTATATATAAAGTACTTTACGCAGTTAATATATTATTATATAAATTTGGAAAAGATCGAAATTTTCCCATGAATATCATCATTCATGAACAGTCTTTCATGAACAGTCTATTGAGCGTATAAACTTCATGTCAACACTATACTCAATAATGCTATACAAAAGCACGTATCAGCCATGGACAAAATATTACCCCGATTCTCTAAATTTCGACGAGAGTGTAATCTGTGCATCTCAATTCAATTTAGCTCAACTGAGTATGGTATTCAATATTCAATTTCTATAAAAAGTCAAATAAAGTAAGTATTAAGCTGGCAACACATGCATTCATATTTTCCCCTTATCAATAAAACTGACATAAAGTTAACATATTTAAAATAAATTCGTTCTACATATGCATAATTACATGCAGTTATCAAATGATCTGCATAAGTAGTTAAATTGGAGAAACAGGCACGGTTAGATTCACATTCCAGGTTTGATATTAAATTTAATAGAATCTCTCAATGAGATCTGTTATATGCCACCAAAATGAGCACTCTGTGTTATCCACTACATTCCAGAGATCGGATGTATGAAAACACCAAATAATCACGTAAATCGCGATCGCCTAGTGATTTACGTTGTCTTCCCCTTTCAATGCAGATTCCGTAGGAAGTGGCCCTCAAACCCCACCCTCCATCACTTAGGCTACGATTTCTGCTGATCCCTGTGGAATCAATAGAAACTGTAACCGCGTACTAAACGTCCATCAAAGTGGGAAGAAATAAGGGAGTCGGATGGGAACCGGGAGGGTATAAAGGGGTTTATTCGAAAAGGATGGAAGTGAAGTGACTAAGAATAGGGTTTAATTCGTAGAACAAGCTCCACTGAATGTTCTCTGTTTATGGAACTGGAGCGAGATAAAGGAATTTGCTGTTTTGGAGATTGTTCCGAAGTAGAAGATTCGTTATACGGTTTTCTGAAGGTGGAAGTTTCTGTGTTTGTCTCGTATTTAGAGCTGTTTAATTCTAGGTACTGTGTCGTTTAAAAGGGCTTAAGTTAAAAATGGATGTAAATTAGGTTTAATTACAATTTAAACCCTTTTAGTGTAACGCACCTTTATTATTGTAAAATTTATGGAATTGCGCACAGTGTTATGCGATATAATAGATAGGTATTTATTTTTGGCACTGAAACTATAGCTACAGGAAAAGCATCAGAATATGTAAATTACGTTAAATGAACACAATAGTTTCTTTCTAAATAGTTTTCAGCAACAGGTGTCGCATTTTAAAGGATTTAATGTAAGAAGTCTTTTATTATAGTATTGACGTATATTTTAATAGCATAAAACAAAAGTTTGTAAAAAATTCAAAAGCATTTTTTTACCCTCTAAGCATTGAGCCTTTTCGTTAAATTGCACAGAAATTGCTCTGCTAAGCTCTACTCTACTTAAAAGCAGCATAAGGAAACCGTTTTAAAGTCATTTTCAGGCCTGTAAACAAAATCAAATATAAGTTTCTTTTTCTTACCGTCGTTAAACAGCAGACCCGATTTTTCTGTTTACGACTACTAATGTTCAACTCAAGAGCCTTGTAATTTTGAACATTTGCGTTACTTGGAGAGGAATACCAAATGAGCTACTTACGGTTAGCCTGATGGCAAGGGGACTCTAACCCACGTCCCGTCAACTACTGAGGATATTTCACGTCATCACTGTGGTCGATGCAAGCCGGAAGCAGAATTCGTATCGAACTGCCGTCGCTGGGATTCGAACCCACTCACGTTATTAGAATGCGAACGTTATATCCCCTCAGCCATCACTGCTCAATATAAGTTGCACAATGATTCTATTAGCTCCGATAATCTTTGGCGCATTTATCACATACCTTGTCAGTGTGACCTTGGCTACATTGGAAAAAATAAACGAGCTTTGAAGTTAGACTTAAGGAGCACGATAGACGTGACCGTTATGGAGAACTCGAGAAAACTCTAATTGCTTCACATCCTGATGCACGTTAAATCTGTCGAATCTCAAAGTCCTCCATGTTCCCACAGCAAATCAATACCTCTGCGGGTACTGATCCAGGAGTTTCCTTGTCTTCTGGATTGGTTCAAAATTACAAGGCTACGGAGTTGAACGTAAGTAGTCGTAAACCCATGAAATTGGATCGGCTGTTCAACGACGGTTATAAAATAAAATAAAATTGCTTCACATTGTTGGAATTATTAGGTATAAATTTAATTTCGATAATGCTAGAATTATTTCCACCCCAATCACGCCGGCTCATCTAGATACCCTTTGATATGATTTTATTCATTTGAAGGCTGATTCCGTTGTTAACGACAGTAATTGCTCCAAACCTCTCCATACCGTGTGGAAATACATTTTCTTCTCATTTGCCCTTCTCGGCCACTGTGTTTATTCTTGTTCTGGTTTTGATCTTTTTTCTCCCTCAACTTCTTTGTTATAATGTAATTCGAAATTACTAATTTTTAATATTGTAAAAATAAAAACTTCAAACATTGATCTTACCTTTATCATTACTTTCTATGAATGTAGTCTGCTTAAGATATCTTAATATATATTTTTACTAATCTAACTGTAACTACATTATTTTTAAAATGCTGCTTACTTTATTTCTATTTGAAGCAATTTAAAAATTTAACAGAAATCTGTTACAAAATAATACAGTAAGTCTCTAAGTTAACATCAAACTGTAGCAAAAATAATTTTTAGAGAGTGAATATTATTTTTGCTATATGTAATTTTTAGAGAGTGAAATTAAGCGGTAGTTTAATTTTTTTTTTTACTGAGATACAAAAAGGGGTAAATTGGAAGTATAAAAATAATAAACTGTTCCTTAAAAGACAAATAGAAAGAAAAAATTATTCGCCATATTTGTCTAAGGTAACTAAAAACGCAATTTTGAAATTCTCAAATCGAATTACCGATTTTGAAATTGACATTACTTCTTTAAAAATAAATTGAATTTTTCAATATTTGTATATTATTACATATTTAATTGAATATTCTCAGTTTGAAAAAAATCAATATTTATTCGTTATATTGAGGTACAGTAACGAAAATTACATTAATATCTAGTTTCAATTTATAAAACCATTATTAAGATTTTTGGAGTTGAAATAGAATGAAAAAGAAATTCCTCCATTTTTCACTGGGAAAAATAAAAGCATGATCGAAGCTAATAATATATAGAAACATTTACTGTATTTCTTTGCTCTATGAAAGCACCAAAGGGCACGTTAATTTATGCCGAAGCGCTTTAGCATTGATTTTGATAAAATTTTGTTATATAATTTCGGTTAAAATGTGATTATTCATTTGTTTTGGTGGATAATGTTATCTTAGATTATGGCCTCATAACCATTTATTCGGTAAATTTTACCTCTTAATTTTTTTTTTTTGCTTTTTTTGCTAAATATGTGATAATGTGGAATATAATTTGGAAAACCAGAACTTCGGATAAACTGTTACCGTATTAGCGGAAATCATCATCATATGAATGATTTAAAAG
>NC_092208.1:28820497-28868433 GCF_043381705.1 Parasteatoda tepidariorum | reverse complement strand
ATATATATATATATATAAATAACCAGAAATGCCTTTTTGATATAGTACCGTAATTTCATCAGAATTTGTTTTTCCGTATTTTGTAATATTTGCATCACTCTTTTTCTCCTTACGAAAAAAATACCGAGGAGAATTTATGAGTAAGTAAAACTTCAAGTCTGATATTAAAGAAACACTTATTAAAAGTGCATACAATTTTAGATAAACTTGAAATTAAAAATGAAAAATAATTTAATTTCGTTAAAATTTTGTTCATGTTCTTTTTAACTTTACCATCCAGCTTCAAAACATATTCATACACAGCGCTTTTTTGCTCTGTAGCTTAAAAAATTTCTCTTAAATTTCCTGCTTACATACATATATGAAACCAAACTTTTATGTGTAGCTGGCGTGCAAGCAGTCTTTGTAGTCTTCAAAACAGTAATTCTAACTTTATGACAAAAGTCGAAATGTGGCATCTGTTTATTGTTTGAAATATGCAACTAGCCATCAAGCGAAAACTTTTAAATTTAATGCATTTTTAATTAAATTCTTCAAAAATGTCTTATTACAAAGAAGAAATAGCTTGATTTTTACTTTGTTTAGCAAGAGTTTAGCATTCTAATAAAGGAAATTTCTTTTAAAACATTATTACCTCTTTATTTTTAATCGTTACGCATTCGTTCAGATTACCACGATGAAAAAAATAACGCTGTTTTTAATACTTTCATAAAAAGTATTGATTCATTGTTGTAAAATTATAACTAACCGCATTCGCAATCAATCGTAACTTTTTCGATGGCCAAATGATGATTATTTCTCAATGACCTTCCTAAAGTTTATTTTAGTTCATTTTATTTTCGTAAGTAATGTTAAATTGTTTATGATACTATTGTTGATTATAGCTAACCTTTGTTGCATTACAATAATTTAATAACCTAACTTTTGCTTTTTTTTAACATCTCTCTTTGTCATTTAAACATATATTAACTTCATTAATTATTGTTGAACTGTTAATGTTGCAACTGATTTAATAAACCGACATCTACTTTTTTTTCTTTATTAATTCTCCTTCCTTCTTTAGCATATGTTAATTTCACTGATTATTGATGAGCTATTAATTCTATGTTCATTGTGAAATAAGTTCAGTAACCTAACTTCTATTCTCCCTGTTTGTTTTATGTTAACCATTGAGTTAACCTTATGCATATACCATTGAGCTAACCTTATGCTAACGTTATGCATATGCGTTGAATTAGAAAATATAAAAGATATATATTGCATAAGGTTTGTTTTATGTTAACCTTTGAGCTAACCTTGTTCTCGAACCCTTAGTGATACTGCGATTTGTCAGAAAATTTTTAGTAATCGCTCTTTAAGCTCAAAAACCCTTGGCATTGGAGTAGGGAAAATCCATGCTTTACAAAATATCTCTAATGTTGCAACTATTTCAATGACCTAACTTCTACTCCTTCTTTATGATCATTATCTTTCTTATTTTAGCATTTGTTAATTTCACAAATGTGTTGTGGAATATATATTTTTTTTAACATTCAGATAATAAATTTTTAATTTTTTGCATTTAAAGCGTTATCAACAACAGATTATTGCACGAAATTTATAATCAAATGCTCAACTCAGTTTATCTGATATAAATCCACCTTTAAATAATTTTAATTATCATTTAGTCTAAGAGTTTTCACCTCTTTTCATTAACAACACGTTTGTTCGATTATCAAAATATAAAAATCGAGTAAATTTTGAGCTAAAATTGTTCTTAAATGTGATACATTTTATTTTTTATTGTTATTTCATTATAAAATATTATTTATTTTATCCCTCCTTTTAGCAGCTGCAATAAATTTTATAACCATCAGTGAAATACATATCTAGTATTCTCAAGCAGAAATTTCTTTAAAAAATTATTTAAAAAACAACAAAAATGGATAAGAAAAACTAAAAGAAATTTCTAACAGTGAGCATATCATAAAGTAAGGAAAAATATTTTTATGAATTTTCTGTTTTCTATTGTTTTATAGTCAAAATTTATATACATTATAAGAAACAAACTTTTTATGAACTTTAATGCTTAAACATCATGCACTGCTATTTTTCAAACATTAATATTATACGCAAATTAATTTCGCTTGAGCTAAATATAATAAATAATATTGAAAATAATATAGATGATGTGATAACTTTAATTGAAAATTTTTATAATATTATACTATACACAAAAATTTTATCGGCTATAGTAAAATATTTATCTTAATAAACTCTAATATTATAATTTTAGGTAAATTTAATGCTTTATTTTACATTTTTTAAAGCATTTCTTAAAGTAATTATAAAAATATGCATTATTTCATTTTATGAACTAACTTCTTTGCTAAGCAAATATTTTCGAAAGAAATCTTGGCCTGATTGTAAACATCTTCACATCACTAGCAGTAAATATTAAATGAACCATAAAATCAACAATAACTAAATAAATTTGATGAATATATTTTTTTTACTTTTTAGCCTTTGTAACGTTTCGTGAATCTCATCACATTTGAATAATTCTGATTTTTATTAAACTGGATATATAAATATGCTTAACTAAAAAGATTTTTTTTTCCAAGTGCTGAAGAATAATGTTAATTATTTAGATTTTCATTTTAAAGTTTCCAGTAAAAATATTAATAAATATTTTTAAAAGTAGTGTTTTTTTTTTATTCAGCGTTCCTTTAAAAAAATTTATGCTTTAGATTTATTTATGGATTGAATAATAAACTGATATTTATTTATTCATACTGTTAGAAATAAATAAATTTTTAATAAAAGTTTTATTTTTTCTATTTGTTTAAGCGGAATAATATAAAAGTCGGAATTGGAGAAAAATATTTTTTTATTAACGTAGATAGAAAGGTTTTAATCAAAATTTCAAATAAATTTTCTTCAAAATATATATAGAATTTTTTATACTTGTAAAAAAAGTGACCTTAATAAATATTTCATGATTTTACGATGCATTTTCCTTTCTATTTTGAAATATCTAGGAAAAAATATCATTATGAGAGAGTAGATTATCTCAGACTTGTCTTTCTATTCAAGTTTGATAATAATGTTTTTTTATTCTTTCGATTAGGGGATAAATTTATTAAAGTTAAAGATCCAGTTTTCTAAATTTAACAGTTTAAATGTCGTATTAAGAAAGAGAGAACCAGATAAATTCATTACTAAAGAACATCTAAAGACATTAAAATGAAAACATTAGCAATATATATATATATATCGCGCTTTTAACGAAGTTCCATTTTTGAAACATAGGAATTTGACAAAGAGACTTTTGGCTGACAGTGGTCAAGATCTCTTCATCTGCGTTCCAGTACATATCTACGCTTGGAACATAGTGGTTTAGAAGTCCATGACAATGCAAAACAACATTTTGGGAAAGATATTCATAGTTTAAACGGTTTTAAGCATAACTTGATTATATATTGAAGAGATGTTCCAGATATTCTCCAGTAATAGTTTTTAAAATTGGTTTACTGCAAAACCCATTTTAACTCATATCAAGGACTAAAATTTCTATTCATTAACCTAGTTTTTGAAGTACATTTAAATTGGTGTTTATAAACTTAGATGTAGGTGTGATTTAGCCACAACTGGTTCCTTAGCCTATAACTCCTAACTAATTAATTTTAAAATCAGTCAATAGGTCAGTCCACATTTGTCTCTGGGACTTAATTTCCCCCGACATCATCTCCAATATTACTTTTAAAAACAATATTCGACAAATATAAAATGGAATAATAGACTTTAAGTTATTTTCTTCTGTTTTTCGAATCAATGAAAACTCACGGTTTATCAGGCTCTACAGTGTTAGATTTTTTATCCTAAATTTTGCGGTAAAATGACCGATAGCAGTCTACCCATCCAATTAACTGTAAAGTTTAAGATAAAGAACAGGTTTTACCTTTACGGTTTTGAAACCGTTTACAACTAGTATACTTAAAAAAACCATGATTACTAATCTGAATGCTCGCGCCTATAGAGAAGATATCCGTGATGTTTTTGTAAGCCCTCATGTGGGAGTAATAAATATTGCCTTCGTTCTACAGGACGATGATGCTACACCACACACGGAATAAGACCATGTTCGATCATTTTCAACAAAAATAATTCAGTGCATGAAGTGGCTACCTCGAAGGCAGGACTTGAATACTATCGAACAAGTTTAGATTGCTTCAGAAAGATGTCCGGTTGCTCTTAATCGTCCTTCTTAGACCCTTGCTATGATTACAGGGGAATTTTTGCAATTCCAAACGGTGTCATCTGATTCGTTTATTTCATACATATGCTACTTTCTATAGCATCAATATTGGATAATTTCCGGTGACGTCACGCGTGTATCAGCCAATCTACGTTACGACACACGCGTGATGTCATTGATCCGAAAATTAATTTGGCATGATCCAGGCCATGACACTGAAATATAAAATAGCCGTACACAACTGCGTAATTACGCAAAACTAGTGCGATTTGTTGTAAGTATCTAATTGTCTGATAATTACCTTTGTTGTTATTTTATAAATCAGTATGAGCACTAAAATGGGTCTAAGTTTCAGTAAAATGTTTATGAAAGTTTTTAAAGCTTTCGTCATTTATGATTTTTCGTCAGTTTATGAAAATCAGTGTATAAATAAATTATACATATTTTGTCTTTATAGAAATAAAATTATTAAACTTAAATAAAATACAAGTAAAAAATTTAAAATCAGCAAATTACTTAAAAAAAAAAGTTCTTCTGAAAACGACCGAATGTGTTATCTCTTTATAAAAGTTTTGACAATTTATGGATGCAAATTATCTGTAAGAGGTTTATACAGTTATCAATAAATTCTGTTAAAACAGGCTACTACATCGAGCATAGCCTAAATGTATATTTGTTCTCATTACTTGATTACTGATGCAGATTAACCACCATTAATGACTGTATTAAATCTAACTAAACTAGTAGATATGGCATCTATGCTAATATAGAATTATTTATTGAGTCCAGTGATGTGGGGCACATGTCGCTGCATGTTGAATTTCTGCTCAACCGAATTCCCAAACTTCGCTGTCTTCGATAATGGGAAACTGAGACTTTACCATCAACACAGCCATTATCCTTCTGCACAGTAGAGTACAGTTAAACAGATTACGATTATTATCCGAAGCATTGATCGTAATATTTGAATTTCGAATCAGCAATCATGCTTTAGGATTGCCGTATTTATGAGTATACAATGTTCGATTTAAATGTTCTTTGGCACGGACACTTAGAATTCGAATTTTAAATAAGGTAACAATATTAAATGTTAGTTACTAACTATCTGTGTCTTAAGATTAATTTATTAAAGAAAAATTTATGCAGGAAAAGTTTTTTTTTATGAACTATGGAAAAAGTTTATTATTTATGTTAAAGTTTTGGATTACCACAAGAGGACTTAATACAGTCCAAATTTCGATTTTACTTTTCCAAATACATTATAATCAAACTATTTGTAATGTAAGCATATTTTTACGCGTTGTGTCGTAGCTTAGTAATTATATAATTGATATCCGTTGAATTTTAAGCATTATATTTAAGCTTATCTACCTCAACTTTTAAAAATACATAAAAATTTTACCAATAAAAAATAAAGAATTTACAATTTATTACAGGAATCATGGAAAAAAAAATATTATATACCTTAAAATGAGTCATCAGTTTGGGTTATTATATGATGTATATGTTACCGGCAAAGTTTGAAATCCGGCATTATATAGAATGCCTAGAACCATTAAATGTATACCACTGCCCGGTATACATTTGCCCGCTATGCCCTATACTTATGTTTTTTTAAGATCCAGTGCCACTGCCCGTTATACATGTGCCCGGTATATCCTAAACTGATATTTTTTTTAAGATCAAGTGCCATTGCCCAGTATATATTAGCCCGATACTCCAAACACTGATGTTTTTTTCTAATCTATCGTCAGTAAGTATTAAAATATCGAATAAATGTAATTATATCCACGAATAAATTAATATCAAATCGGATGTAATAAATATTTCGGACATTCACCAAACCCACCATCTGATTGCCAACATTCACAGGTGAAAGTCAATAACCACTGATTTCAGTCATTCACAGTAACATGCACATCATTTACATAATAACCTCATCAGGACGTTTATTTCATACTTTGCTTAAATAGCATTTGTCATTCTTCAGAATGCATAGGCATTATTTACAATGCCTAGGGAAAGTATGTAATACTTCTCATATTTTATACTTTACCTAAAAACATCCGGCATTATATAGAATGTCTAAGCATTGTATATAATGCCCGTGTTTCATACTTTGCCGGTAACATATACATTTCAATTTTATACTTTCTAGAACATTATAATCAAAAACTATCTATCTTATTTTATAAAACACTAATGCGTGTAGAACCGATGAAATTTCTCCAACAGAGAATTCAAAACTGTAATACCAAGAACAGTATATACTGAAGTAATACTGAATTACCAACCCACACAGTAAACAATTCATGATCAAATTACGGTAAAAAGTACCGGTACTAAGGGTGTCATTCCTTTTTACCGTAAAATCTATTTTTTCCAATCCAAGTATTGAAATATTTGCAGCATTATTTACTGTAAATAACCAAATCACAGCAATTAAATTAATATTATCGTAGAAATTTTGGCATGAAATTTTATGGTAAAATGAATTTTACGGATGCTGATCTCAAAGTGCCAGTATAATTTTTATCTTGATTTGATCCGGTATTCGTTTACATTGCATAAGCATGAAAAACTAAACATCTAAAAAAAACATCAGCTCAAATAATAAATAATAACTAGTTAAAAAAACAAAATGACATTGAATTTAAGCATAAATTATTTTCATTTAGATATGTTGTAATACTGTTGACTGAAGTAATTCAATTAGAATGTAATTCAATTTAGCAACACTTTATTATTATTTTTAAAGAATGAAAGAATGAAAAGCGTTACGAAAAAAAAAAATCTCACACTATTATTATAGTCTGTAATTATCGTCATGTACCTCGTAAGGTATCTACTGTATCCAGAGGATGAGCCTCATGTTATAGTTTAAATACTTGGTAACACTGTGAGACTTAACTAAGAAATTGTACAATTTATTCTCCCTGGAGTTTGCAACAATCCGCGTAAAATATTATCTGCATCTCTATTTTTGCAAATGCATACGAGATTGATAAAAATGTGCGATAACGTATGTACATTTTAAAGAACATTTGCTGTTATACTGAAATAATGAGATCTCTGTAGATAAAAGACCATCATATCTAAAGGTTGCCTTGTCTCATATCGAAAAATACTCACGATAACAATTTATAAAAGCTTTTCTCCAAAATATTCCCATAAATCATGAACGATTTAATAAACGTTAAGAAAATATATATTTCCTTTATATAAATCTTGGTTTAAAGCTATTTTTGTACAATAAAATGTAAAAGTAACAATATATTTTATTCTAATATAACAATCTGATTTCAAATGTATTGTTTTGTATCAAACAAATCTTAAACAATATTTTATTGTTGAGTGTTTAAATAAAAAAATACATTTTTTCTTTATAGGTATCTGGAAAATCAAAGAAGAATTCAAGTGAATATGAATAATTTGGTAATTTATGAAGATATATCATTGAACAAACTTACGACAGTGAAAACTGCACATTATATTGTTCAAATGACAAAAACGCTTTAGTTTTCAGCCAGTTACAGACCAATTAAACTATCGCAACATTATTTTTTTGTGACTTATTTACACCAAAAACGAAGTTTCTTTTGAAGAATCTACAGTTTTTCTCTACATATAGATATTATTATCACCTTTACAAATGACAATTAAAAGCGCACAGATTTAGACTGTAATTGAACTATTATTTTGATTCAACAAGTGGAAAGAATGTCCTCAAAATCATCTCCTCCATGTTTCATACTTATTTTACTTCTCATAATCAGGAGACTAACAGGTAGGATACATTTTATTATTAGTTAGAATAATATATTTTATAATTTAATATTTTTTAGTAAAATATTGCCGAAATATTAAAGTTTAAATTTTCACGAAAGAATTATGCATGCACGAAGCACGGTTAACCGATAGCTGTATAGCATGAAGCTCTCTTTTTTTGAATATGGGTCTTCCGTTTCTATAAACAATTTGGTCTGGCAGTGGCTTTTGTTTGTACAAAAGCCGTTGTTTAGTTTTTCCGGATAAATTGGGAACGAATCGTCGTGAAATTTCGTATGAGAATTGGAAACTCCGTCATTGAAACTTATCTTTAATTACAAAAAGTGTATGGTAATAAATGTTTATCTTGTGCGCATTTAACTTAAGCGTTTAAATGTCAGAGAAGACCTTACGATAACTCACATCCATGTTACTTTTCTATACCGTAAACGGGTGAAAATATCGAGATCAGATCAACGCTTAAGCGTTTATGAAACTATAGAAATTGACAAAGAATGCGTAAAGCAAATTTTACGTAACATTTTTAGCATAAATTAGTGCTAACCAGAAACTAGCGCTAGTGCTATTCTATCTAACCAACGCGCCATCTCATTTTACAGTGCCTCTCAAGTCGTTTCTAGCCACGTAGAACACCCCAGTGTTAGACCATTAATCTTATTTTTTTGATCTTGCACCATGCGATTTTTATGTATACTGCAAAATTTTGCCTGTATTAAAAAGAAGATTTCAGTTCGTTGAAGCTGTGAAAGGAAAAGCTGCACATGCCATAAAGGATCATGTAAAGCCAAAAAAAGCTGCACTGGTTAGAACAATGGGGATTCTGCATGTAGATTTGTAAGGGTGGAGAGGATTTATATAAGGATTACCTTAAAGTTATACTAAAATTGTTTATTACAAAAATGTATAAATTCAGAGAAAAAAAATTTATAGCAAAAGTCTCGCAGCTGCCACAGATCGTATGAGAAAGTAACTGGTTTTACCATGACTAAGAATAGTTTCTTTATGCATTCGCATTTAATACTCAAATATTTAAGACACTGGATGCATGTTTAAAAAATATTTTTAATAATTATTTTAATTAATTTCATGCTTCACTTATGGAACCAATTTATAGAACTCTAGTTAAGACTTTTTTTTTCGTTCTAAACTCCTCAGCAAGTGATAATATAAAGATTAACTATTCATTCATGCCAGCATTTTCTGCAAAATTTATTAAATTTTCTCCCACGTCGGGTAGACATTTACACACATTTGTGCTTGTTACCATTTAGAAAAGTAGATATTTGAGCTTTAAGTGACTGTTTTAAATGATACTTTTGCTTATTTAGAAGCTTGTTTATTGAAATAGTTTTTTTTCAGAATAAAGTAAAGATATTAAACTTGGTTTTGATAAGGTTTGTGTTATGCAAGAAAACGTATACTTCTTTTTAATCAAAATCTGTAATTATGCAGCCAAATAAAACATTTTAAGTTTTTAAGAATTAATTATTACAAAATTTCCTTTTATTAATACTTATCTGCTAAAGTAAACAAATCATTCATGTTTATTTTCATTTTTCTATTTTTGTGTTTATTCCTTTTTTTACAAAAAAAAGCATATTTTGTATACTTTGCCACTTCTTTGTGAATCACTTTTGAAGACAAAAATCTAAAACTTCCTTTTCAAGCTTATTCTCATATTTTTCTTTTTAATCAAAATCTGTAATTATATAGCCAAAAAACTAATTTTAAGTTTTTAAGAATTAATTAGGAGAATAGTTTCCTTCATTCATACTTATCTGCTAAAGTGAACAAACATTCATGTTTATTTTCATTTTTCTATTTTTGTGTTTATTCCTTTTTTTTTTACAGAAAAATATTTTTTGTATACTTCGTCGCTTCGTCGTGAATTATTTTTGTAGACAAAAATCTAAAAATTCCTTTTCAAACTTATTCTCATGTTTCTCTTTTTAATCAAAATCTGTAATTATATAGCCAAATTACTCATTCTAAATTTTTAAGAATTAATTAGGGCTATAGTTCCTTTCATTCATACTTATCTGCTAAAGTAAACAAATCATTTATACTTATTTTTATTTTTCTATTTTTTTGTGTTTATTCCTTTTTTTTAAAAAAATAATTATATACTTTGCCACTTCTTTGTGAATCATTTTTGAAGACAAAAATCTAAAAATTCCTTTTCAAACTTATTCTCATGTTTCTCTTTCACTTTGTGTTTGAATTTACTTTGCATTTGCTTAGCTTTANAAAAAATGTACTAGGTAAAAATGTATTTAGTAAAAAATGTATTAAGACAAAAATGTATTATTAGTGGAAAAACGTAATAACAAAATCCAACATTTTTTATTTAAAATGTATTAAATATAAATGAATAAAACTCGAAAATGAATGAAAATAACTTCCTAATTAATATTTTTATTCATTTTTCAAAATACAGTTGGACTTCTATTTAACGAACTTCCATTTTACGAATTTCCCTATTTTACGAATTTTTTCGAGGAACCGAGAACATTTTGGAAATTTCTTCGTAAAATAACCTCCAAATAAGGAAGTGAATTTTCTATTTAACGAACTTTCCACTTTCCCTATTTTCCAAAATATTTCCGAACATTTCAAACTTGTTAACGCATTTTATGGGGGAAATGACCCTGAATTAATTTTCGAAGCCACTGCTCTATGAAATGTATTACTGTTTTCGCTAAAAATTATCTTAGAAAAAGCAGTAAATTACCTGTCCTTTTTTGTTTGCATTTCAAACGAAAATCTCAGTTCAAATTAACGGATTTTATAAGAATAGCAATTAAACTTAAGAACGCATGTGGTAATGTACGTTTAAAATTACTTTTATAATAAATGCAACTACATATAATTTTATTCATAAATTTAGCCTTTTCTTAGTTGAAAATGTATATAGCATGATAGTGTAACACTGGATAATGTTTTGCTCTATTCTTGCTTTCATTGCAGATTTCTTTTATGGTTAAAATTTATAAAATAAATAGATAGTAGTTTACAAGATAAAAGTACATCAATTGCTATTTTAATAATTATGTCTAGTGTTTATGAATTTAAAACCTGTTTTGTGTTGCTTAAGTATTTTAAAAGGTGATTTTCTATTCAACGAATTTTCCATATAACGAACTTATTATCGGGATTTAGCGACTTCGTTAAATAGAGGCCCGACTGTAATTGCATTTTGACAGCAAATTTTTTTATATTTTTTTATGTATTTTTTTTTTTAAAGCTTACCGAGTTTTAGAAAAAAGTAACAATTTCATTCGACATTTCCGTTACAAATACTTGTACTTTTTCCCAAAAAATGTAACGAAAGTACAAGTAAAAGTACTAAATTTAAAAAGTAACGAAGTACAAGTAAAAGTACGTACTTTTTACTTGTACCGGCGGTACAAGTAACGAAAGTAAAAGTACTGCCATATATGATTATAACTGTTATATTATTCTTTGCAAGACACGAGATAGGGATTTCTTGTAAGATTTCCCCTATTCAAATCCCTAACATTTAAAATAGAGCATAATAATATCAGTGTGATTTGGATTTTTGCGCTCCTTACTATGAATACAAAACAAAACCTTTTCGTCTTTTCAGACACATGATTGATTTATATTAAACTATTTCTTACCATAATTTAGCATTTGAGAAGAGTTTCTGGTTTAACCGTCATAACAAAAGATCGCCGCCCACACATATTTGGAAAATTTCAAGGATTAGCTCTTAAAGCAATGATTTTCAATGATTAGTTCCTAATTAGCTTTATATTTTAGTTGCATTGAATTATCACCCCCTTCTTTACATGTGATATTTATTATAATTTATCTATCCCTTCATAACTTTAATATTTGATTAATCATAATATTTGATTAACCTAACTCCATGCGTCATGCCAAGCGTAAGAGTTTCTCTATTAAAAAAAATCGCCAACAGTTTAAAATTAACTAATTTTTAAAAAAAAACTATCAAAAATTTTAACTAATTATTTAACTTGTCTTTCACCTAACAACCCATTCCCTTTCTTTTTTTAAATCGAAAATATACGTCAGGGTTAAAAAGAATCAAACTGTTTTAAAAATAAAATCATTTCACTAATGTTCTTTTCTGAGATAAAATTTATTAAAGTTTTTCAATTATATATTTCATCTACTCGACTTCAATAGTAAGATAAGCACCCAATGGATTGCTGGTGATGTAAAAATAGCATAACGCAATTTATATAATTGATTTATATAATTGATTTATTTAGCGAAGCAGAAGTAAATCTGAAATTAAAGTCTTATCTGGCAGTAGAAAAAAAATCTTTTCGTTGCGTAATCACCCTTAAAGGGGTTCTTAAAACAAAAGACACAACCTATGACGTAAGTAGAGTACTGTGTTATGTAATACGCCAAAATATCATCGTTTATCATTACTCAAAGACAATTTTCTTTGAAAAAAATAGTGCATCGTCACATTATGAAATAGCTTCAGCACACTAACTGCTTATGAAAGAAAACTAGCCCAAGGGTTCTATTACTAGCTATATGCAAACAAATTCCGCAATCGAATGATGACCCTATGACGTCATAATTCCGTGAATGTTAGTAAGGTATATAACGAGATCTTGTTTCTCTCCGGAATTAAATTCAGACGAGAAACAATTGCAGATTCCATTCTGGCAAGTTCAGAACAAACTAACTCGATATCCAGTTGGAACATCGGAAATTATCTATTAATATTGTTATTTTTCTAAATTCTAATGCCTTATTAATCTTTTTTGTTCTACACGCAAAAATAAAAAGCTTACTTAAATTTTCCACAATTTTTCACTTAATACTGAAACAAGAATATGATAAATAACTATTGTACTGTACATTTTTTAAACTAAAATAAAATTGTGTTTCATTATCTAATCATTTGTTTTAATATATGTATTAGAATATTGGATTAAATTAATAATTAAAACAAATATTTTACTTCCTTTTCATATTAATCTAATTTTAATTATTACTTTTGTTACTTAGTTTATATTTTTTTTATACCATGTATTTTTATTGAATTTAATTACTCTTTTTGCAAATAAATTCAAATATTTAGCGGATGGCATTCAGTTTAGTATATTTTAAGTATTAAACTAGCTGAATACCCGTTTTTCGTACTGGGTGATAATAAAAGGATCATAATCAAAAAATAATAACTGCATTATGCAACAAAATGATGCACTAAACAGAAAGACAAATACCAAAACAATAAATAAAGCTAAAGGAATTTCATTTTTTTGCCTTTCCCGGGGGCTTTCCGTGATTAGATTAATCAAAACACTTTTTTAATAGTTTATCTCTTCAAACTAAATATAAACTGCATTCAATATCATTTGGGATTCTATATTCAAATGATGCTTTTGCTGGAGGCGAACTCACAATAGTCAAAATTAACCACAATCAGAACTTTTTTCCTGCTCTTGTCCATTTCGAAGGGGCCCTGAAAGACCTCTTAACAGTATGTATATTAAAAATGCACATCATTGGTGCATTTTAAGTAGGTACCAAACACAGTAATATAGTACTTGGTTCCTGTACTAGTATATTTCTTAACTGTTCGAACTGGACCAATCACCATAATACTAGCAGTACCTATAAACACATTTTAATAGAGTATTACTGGCGTTAAAAATACAATTGCGATTTTTGACTGTTCTCCTATAGAAATTAGTACAATTTTTCCATCAATTTTTCTTTTTAGTTTATTGTTTATTTTTCTTCATTTTGCATCTATTACCAAAATTAATTAAGCAAAATTGATTTCAGTAATGGAATGGAGATGTTTTACTTGTTCCTCCTTAACGGATAAGTACCTTTGCTCCATTAATTTTGCTTTTTATTCCTAGTTTATGTTTTTGTTTAAATTAGTATCTATTACCGAAATTAATTAAGCAACATTGGCATAAAAAACAGAATGGTGATTTTTCTCGCTTCTCTTAAACAAACTGGTACCTTTTCCCGTTAATTTTGCTTTCCGGATTATAGCTAATTTTTTTTATTCTAATCCATATCTATTACCCTTATTTTTTAAGCGACATTGGTGCAATTGATAGTATAGCGATTATTTGGGGTTTCCATGCCTAAATTAATACGGTTCTTTTCTCCATTAATTTTGCTTTTTATAAGATACGTTAATTTTTATATCCATTAAAATCGATTGTTGAAACTAATTAAGCATAATTGACGACATCAACTATAGAATGGCGATTTTTTTATGTTTTTCTTAAACAAGTTAGTATTATTTCTCCATAAATTTTTCTTTTTAGCACATTCTTGCTTCAATTTCTACTATAAGTTCATATTCTTCCTACATCTTGTTCAAATTTTCAGCCGCTAATAAAATACTTTTTATTCATCCACTCATGTTCAAATACATATTTTGCACTTTTAGTGGATGATATTTGATATTAATAAAGTTTTTTCAAATATTAATTCATTAATTAAATTTAATTAATTAACTTTAGTTTTATATGGGAGAAATTTTTTTAAATATTTCGTAAAAAGTAAGTAAAATAAAATTTTTCTATGTTGACCTACGTAGGAATTGATTTAAATTTTTTTTATCTTACTTGTTTCATTTCAATTCCAGTTGATTTAAATTTTTTTAGTTTCATAGAAACATGATTTAGCAAACAAAATACAAGCGTGGATTCAGATAGACAGGAATACTAATTCGTAGACATAGTCCATCTATACTTTCAATCCAGTATATCTGACATAACGAATGACATATTTAATAGCCTTCAATAAATTCCTTTTTTTTATTAATGAGAGCTAATAAGCTAGCAGACGTCAATGATATTATCGTAGAAAATATTTGATTAATTAGAATTGCGTTTTTCAAACATCACTCCCGAACCATATATTTGAAATTTTAGAGACTGTTTTGGAATCGGGAGAAAAGGTCCCTATTTCTCCCGCAGTCAGGACGCTACAATTACCGGTTCAGGAGTTATAAGATTGAGACGCTTACAAGCATCGAATCCCGAATTTTTCATTTTATTTATATACAGACAGCATTTATGCATTTGGTCATTATGTTACCAATTTTTTCCCGAGTGAATTTGGATTTCTAATATATTTATTTTTAAAATCCAATTTATATTTTATTTTATTTCTTATTTTAATCCAGTTCAAACAGTTCATTTTGTTACATTCATATTTTTTAAGATAAATATGTTTAATTTCATTTCTCTTTCTGTTAGCAGTTTTTGATACTTGATGCAAGGGTTTTTTGATTCAGAGTATGCTTTTTTATGAACAATATATATTTAGCTATTATATTATTTTTTTCCTTCTAAATTTGAATTTTAATACATTAGAGCAAAATTTTAAAATGAGAATAATTTTTTTGTCAATAAAATTTTTTTTTCAGAAAAGGAACTCTCATGTATGCCATTAATTCCGATATTACAGTTGGAAAAACTTTATTACTCCGTTTCATTGATAGCGAAACTTCGTATAAAAATCTCATGATCATGTCTCTCATGGGCCGCAATAGCGGCACAACTCAAAAAACACGCGCTATGGACTAATAACAGGTGTAAATAGGAGAATACACATTCTTTTCAGCAGCAATACTCACCAACTCATAATTCAACTTGAAGGTAATCTTCGTTTAAGCAAACTAAAGCATTTCTTATGCATTTTCCTTAGCAATGAAAACTTTAAATCCACTTATCTCAAAGCGTGATTTTTTGAGTTGTGCCGCTATTGTAGCCCATGAACGATATATTTATGCTTTTAAAGTTTTAAACTAAACCAAACCTCTCGAAACCTATTTCGAAACCTTCCAGGTCAAACAGTAGCCCAAACAAAAGTAGTCGAATTCGCGAGAGACTTAGTTAAAGTATCACAAAGACAGCTTGCCGTGCAAGGTCTAAACTCAATGAGCATAAGCCATCTTTTCATTCTGTGACGTAGAAGTAAAGTGTTAACCATGCTAATAGCAAAATCATGAATACTTATCACAGTTTTGAACCACGCCTAAGCAAATACCAGTTCAGAAAAACCGTTGTTTCCCTCACACAAAATTATGTAACAGAACCAGTTGAATCATTCTTCCTGTCTTCGCTTAAAAACAAAAGTTGAGGAAAATAATTAGAGAGAAATGTTTAGTACCGTCAATTTAGATGTCTCAGACGTTAAAACTTTCAATAAATTATTTTTTGAAGCTTTCTGTGAGAATTTCAAGACGAATCTTGAGGTTGATGATTCTACGAATTTCCTCGAGACTGAACGGAAGTAGCGAATGATTGAAATACTTGAATCATTCATAAAGAATGTACGAGTAACAACAGGAGAGAGACAGGAGCTGAAATACTGATGCCATGTCGCTAAAGAAACGCATATTTGGCATAATATACAAAAAAAAAAAACTTCAATAACTAAATTTTCACGTTAAGTTTAATTTATCAAAAAATTACTTATAACTTTAAGAAATGTGCATGATTTTTTGTTCCATTAATTATAAAACCCCTTTAATAGCTCAAAGCAATCTGAGTACTGCGTAAGCACAAGGTGAAAAATTCTGGTAAAATTATCGTACTGTATTGTTATGACATTTCTGAAAAAACAATAATTCTGATTAATAAAACCAAACATGCGACATTTACACCAGTTATATGGTAGCGGTTTCTTTTAATATACGTAACGGTTTTCCGGAAGTTCTGGTTTTCAAAATTATATTTCTTATTACTGCATTTAGTAAGAATACAAAACTAAAAAGTAAATTGAAACAAATAAAGGACTCTTACGCCATGCTCTGAGGTATCATGACAAAATTACGAAACTTGAATCATATTTACTAAATTTTAACAAATATTATAAAACAATATTTATTTATGATTTTACTAAAACCTTTAACAAAGAGTTTCGGTAAAAATTACCGAGCTCTTTGGTAGAAAAGTACAATACAGGAAACGAGAGCCATAACACGATATATAACTAGATAAAGAGAGAGAGAGAGCCATGTCACAAGTCAATTTTTGCCATTTTCTGGTAGCTCAGACCATATTTTTCCTCAGTGCAGCTTTGGGATTAGCGAGTAGCAGCGAGCAGGGATTGGAGCCATCTAGTAAATCAAATGATAAATTTTATTAGTCTTTTATTCTTCTATTTAAAAAATTTTGTGAACTCTCGCATTCCTAGATAAACTTGTTAAGCTGATACAAAAAAAGAAAACAAATGAATTTATGAGGAATTGCTCAAATTTATTTTTTATTGGTTAGTGTAAGGAATGTAACAAATACGTTTCCGTGTGTTTTCCATTATTTTGAAGATAAGACAAAATAAAGGCAGGGAGAAGTTTTATCAAGAATTGTCTTTAACATACCTTTTGTCGTAAAATCTGAAAAGAAAGTCAGAGAACTATTCGGATGGAACATCTGTTTCAAGTATCTTCATGAATTTCAGATGACGTGAAACTACTTACAAATAGAGTAACATATTGTTCAAAGAGAAAGAAACTTCCCTGCCAGCGAAACACTTTTCATTAAATTATATCACTACAAAAAAAAGAAAGAAAATAATTTCAGAACGTAATATTATTCGAATGGCTTACTTTATAAAGTTTTAAAAATAATGCTGTTTTTATTCTGTTATAAGGAATTTGAAATATTTCTTCAAATACAGTTATTATTAAGATATGAAGAGATTAGTGGAAGATGCACAAAAATAAATTTTAAAAGAATTTGTTCAAATGCTGAAAAACAGACTGAGTATAGAAAACTTTGTACGTTATTTGTACACAGCGAAAACAAAATTTGCATGTGCATGACATACTATTTTATTTCCTCTATGTTAATAAATGAAATGATTTTCAAACAGAATTCTTTTTTTAACGAAGGCATGAATTAAGTTTGACAGAAAAAGGAAAAAAAGAAATGGAAGTCTGCAATGTAAAATAATTGTTTAGAGAATAATACTAATTTGATTTATATTTTATCTATGAAATACATTTTAACAAACATTAATATTAATAAAGACATAGTGAACATAAAATATTTGGCAACGTAAAAAGAAAATTGGTCCTGTAAATAATGGAAGCATATGAAGACCTGTCGAGAAAAAAAAATGGAAGGCCCAAGACTATAATAGCAACTAGGATAAAAGAAGTCATAACAAAGTAGAATTCCTAGGATGAGAATAAGCACGTTGCTTAAGCGAAGTTGGAAATGTATGCAGAAAATACTCGAATCCTGATGTGTTATTTTGGCACAAAGATAACCAAAAGTTTCGTTAACAGCTTCCTGATGTTGCAATATTTCTTAAAAGTAATAACTCTAAATTTACAAAAAGAAACCTAGGGTCTATATCCCACTGAGATTCCATTATAGGCATTACGTATTTCCTATCTATTAAAATTTCTTTAATTTGATAAATTTATTTCTTAATCATCTTTAATTCAATTTTATTTAGATAACAAAATATATTTTTATTACTATTACATTTCGTAAAAAAGTAAATATAAATTTTTATTATCTTCTTAACAATCAATAAAGGCTTACATTGTAATTGCATACAAATGTATAACTCATTAATTCACTGTCTCGACTAAATCAAGCATCAAAATTTATATTTAACTCTTTAATCCTTAAGCTTATTTTTTTCACTAATCTCAAAAGTCACAGGGTTATGTTAATTTCTCACGTTCTTTTTGGTGATTAAGCTGAAGCCTAATTGGCTGAATTGACTTTTCTTTTGGCAGTGTCCTTTTTCGATAACGTGCCTATAATACACCTGTACTACAAAGGGCTGAATAAATATCACTTTTAATGTGACTTTAGGCTAGCCAGGGCAAAGGGGATTTATCTCCCATGACCTTTCCTTATTGAAATTATTATACAAAATTTATAATTTCACTTACAAAGTCATTTAGATAAATTTTTCTTTTTTTTTTTATCTCGAGCACTACAACTACTACTGAATAAAGGTTTAATTATGATTATGATCTGGTGTTTTCACCAATTGTCATTTTCATGATCCTCTTTTCATCATCATCTTCAATTAGTTCATCTACACCACCATCTTCTAATTTTCAGAAAACAAACCATTTTCAATTTACCCACTAAGTTTTTCTAGTACTAATGATATCTGTTGCATGAAATAGTATTTTTTTGGGGAAGGTGACTTAGCATATGCATTACACCACCAAAGTACTCATTAAATTTCAATAGAGATAAAATAATTTCACTCAAACGCCCGCTATAACCCATCTAATCCCTGTTGTATGCCTGAATTAAGTCTTAAACTGTAAAAAATAATGATTAACATTTATTGGCATCTACAATATAGAGCCATTAAAGAAAAAATTTTAAAAATACAACAATTATGGGTAACATTTAGTTTAAAAAACTCATTGAAAGGGAACATAAATTTCTTCAGACGTATATCCGTTAAGTGAAATCCATGGTCACCCTATTCAAATACTCGAGACCCAACCTGCCTTTGTAGGTATTAACTCAATCACTGGTTTTCTATTTTTTGGAACTTCAGCTAGTTTTTCCTATATTCAGCTAATATTTCCTTTATTATATCAGCTAGTATTTCCTTAATTTATTATTTAGTTCAGCTAGTAATTTCTTCAGCCTTCAGGTCAGAGTCTTCAGTTAAAAAACGACTACCAACCTGCCTCTGTAGGTATTAACTCAATCACTGGCATTCTATTTTTTGGAACTTCGGCTAGTTTTTCCTTTATTCAGCTAATATTTCCTTTATTATATCAGCTAGTATTTCCTTAATTTATTATTTAGTTCAGCTAGTAATTTCTTCAGCCTTCAGGTCAGAATCTTCAGTTAAAAAACGACTACCAACCTGCCTCTGTAGGTATTAACTCAATCACTGGTATTCTATTTTTTGGAACTTCAGCTAGTTTTTCCTTTATTCAGCTAATATTTCCTTTATTATATCAGCTAGTATTTCCTTAATTTATTATTTAGTTCAGTTAGTAATTTCTTCAGCCTTCAGGTCAGAGTCTTCAGTTAAAAAACGACTACCAACCTGCCTCTGTAAGTATTAACTCAATCACTGGTTTTCTATTTTTTGGAACTTCAACTAGTTTTTCCTTTATTCAGCTAATATTTCCTTTATTATATCAGCTAGTATTTCCTTAATTTATTATTTAGTTCAGCTAGTAATTTTTTCAGCCTTCAGGTCAGAGTCTTCAGTTAAAAAACGACTATACAGTTGGTTTGGTACTCGAATCCCCTATAATAACTGATATTCCGCTGAAAAAACAACAGCCCTACATTAGATAATTGCTAGCAAAATGTTTGTTGAAAAATTCCATTGTGGTTCCGGATTTAGTAATTGATAACAAACCAAAGTGCAAATAATAATAATAATTCATAATTCAGTTTTTTGCAGTTAAAAAAATTAGACATGCTACCTTGTTGTTTTCTCAGTCGTCAAATTATGAGCAACGGAATTAAGACTGGTTCCTTGAAAAGAAGTTAACGCTTTACTTTCCACGCCTATTTGGGTCATTCTCACGGAAAAGGTATAAATAGACTAAAATATTTTCTTAAATTAAAGTAATTAAAAAAGTGATAAAAATTACATAAATGTCTTTTTTTTATTTTCGTTATATGTCCTTATAATAATGGTCAAGTTTTCTATTTTATTTTCTACAAGATTTAAAATATTTTAAATTCTGCCTTGTCCACGGAGTAGATGTAATAGTCAACGGAGGAGACATTTTATGTTATCAAATATAAAATGTCAATGAAGACTAATTCATTAATTATTGGGTACAACTGATATGAGTTTAACATTAATAAGTAAGTAATAAAATATTTCATTATTAGAGATAGAGCTACTTCCAATTAATCATGCTGCTATGAAAGGAAACATCCATTTTTGACCTAGGTGTAAAATCTTTTAAGTAACACAAATTAACACATTTGTTGCATTTTAAAAAATATCAATTAAAATAAAATAGTTTTTTAATTATTAAAATTGTATTATGGTTATCTAACACATTGTCTCTTCCATTGACTGTGTCTTCTCCTCCGTGGACTCGTTATGTCCACGGAGGAGACAAAAACTAGTTCTTGAATTTTACTGATTTTTAATTTTGAAGTTACAAATATGGGACAGTTCTTTTTATTAAATGTACTATTTTTGCAATCTAAAATTGATCTATCAAAAATAAAATAATTTTCTCTTACCTTCTTTATGATGTCCACGGAGTATACGGTGAGAACTTTGCCAAACCCCAGTTGAACGCAACAATCCAAAACTGACGCCAAAGAGAACAAAAACAACTGATAGTTAACATTAGAAAATGGAATGGTTACCTTTCCCAGCAGCTGTCTTATAGGGATTTCGCATATGCTGCCCTTTATTGCATATTTACCGAACTATATTAATTGTCCACGGAGGGAGATTTCATTTTTGATGGACAAAGATTACTAGTCATTTATTTTATTAAAAAAAATCTTTTTTAAAAAATATTAAATGAAAAGTTACGATAAACATTTAACTAGGGAAAACTACAAAAATCATTAAAATAACATTTAAATTGTTTAACAGCCATTAAAAACTATTTTGTGTCACAGACGTAGGCACGTCTACGGAGGGGATTTTGAAGTTATGTTTATTAAAAAATAAGAATGAAATATTAAATACATTTAGCAGAAATGCATATGATTTGCTAGTTAGAACTTTACAAAAAATGACGAAGAAAAATATTAAGAAATCTGCTGTATTTCCTAATATTTATTACTAAGGGACTTAAAAAATCACCTTTTTGTGTGAATGACCCATTTACGCAAAAGTAAACTATTGAAAATCGCATAAATTTTAAAAAAAATAAATGTTAAAATAATTAATTGGAAGTCATTTTGTATTCGCAGTCATTTTGTTCTGTTGCTACAAAAAAGACCAATTATTATTTAATCAATGCAAACAAAGTTTCATTGGTAAAATATTCATAACAAAACTAATTAGAAGAAATAAAAATAAAAATAATAACCTAATTTTCGATTTTTTTTTTCTGCAGGTCTGATATATATTAGGATGTCGTGGATTTAACAATAGCTCGCTGGACAAATTAATGGTTATAGCTTCGAGCGTAAAACAAGCCAATTTATCACTTTGGAGTTCTAGCATCTCTAAATGAAAACATTTTTTGCACCACATATCTCTATTACAAAGTCATTATCATTTATTAGGTTTTTAGAGAGTATAAAATTTTGCTTAAAAGTAATAAAAAAAAACAAGTCTCTTATCTTTGTCTTTCTTGATATCAACTTCTCATTAAAGAGTCAATTATATTTTATTTTATAACCAGAACATAAAACTTCCAATTTTTAGTAGTTTGTTTACTTTTAAGATACGGATGACGTTGTTCCCTTACTAAGCATTTTTAAGGAATCTTTTCAAAGAATTTTTTTTTGAAAGAATTTGTTGGGAGTTCTCGAGGAGTTTTATCTTTCTAGTTTTAATGACCTAGTTCAAGTTCCCTTTCTGTGTCTTATATTATGCAATTTGCAAAATTTTAACATATTTCACATTTTGTGACCATTTGAAAATTGTGTGACTTATTAAAATAAACACATTAAAAAGTAGGAATTCGTATTTTAGCTGTGCTTTAGTGTAAGGATGGAATGCTATTAGAGAAAATAAATTAAAAAAGAGATAGTATAAACTTGATATTTAAAATATAAAAAAATATTGTAAATTTTGATTAATTGTTTTAAATTGACATCAATTTTCATAAATTTTAATAAAAGAAAATAAATTTCATAAAAATGAATGTTAATCTTTTTTTCGAAAAAGATTCTGAACTTTAAAGAAATATATATGTAAATAAAAAATACATAAAAGTGAAAACTTTTTATAGACGTGGCGACGTACGACGTGGGTATGCTGCAAATTTGCAAACGAGATCTCCATGCCCACTTGCAATTTGATACATCAGTAGCAACAGGTAGTTAACAAATTAAGCATGAACTAAGTCAAATTAGTGAAAAAATTATTTATACTTCAAACCAAGTATAAGTAATTAAGTGATTTTTTTAAAAGAATATACAGATTCAAGGAGTGCACTCATTTAAACAGCTGGTAGTAAGGCCGATTTAAAAATGTCGGCTGGATTTAATTACCACATGACGGTTTCAATATTGCAGTACGTGCTATATCGGAAATTAAGGCGATATTATCTATTTTCAAAAAATTAAATACTTGAGATCTAAAATAATGTAAAACTTGCTACTAATATAAAGTGATAAACTAGCAAAAATAACATGATGAAATTACAAAACGAGGGGGAAAAAAACTATTTATCCGCTCAATGATTATCACTTCGGTATCCTTACTTGCTGCACTAGCTGTAAGAAACGCACACTAACGCAACACTAGCTGTAAGAAAAGAAAAATTTGACTGAAATTTCCTTTTAAAAGTGTTTTGAAAGTAGTTTCGAATGTAGTTTTTAAATGTAGTTTTGAATGCAGTTTTTAAAACGGTTAACTTCATCTGATCCGTGAGTTATAGGTAATTTTAATTTTTAATGAAATTAGAATGTCAATTACAAGAAAAAAATTAACTGATATCCCTCTCCTGCAATTGTATTTTTTACATGTATATTGTGTAGAATACGTGTCACCCACGTGATTTCTCGAATACATTGCTGGGCAATTCATACATGTATTGCCCATCATTGTATACATGTTCACTTGAAGGCTAAAGGCTGAGAATACTAAAAAGTAAGTGGGGAATCTATAATTTGTGCATAATATGAACTCTAAGCAATAAACCTAGAGAAGCAAATGTGGGCAAAATGGACAGAAAATGTGTTTAATTTTTATCAGTATCAATTCTAGAAGAAAAGGATGTTTTTTTTAAAAATATTTTCAGGATACTTCAATTCAGGAATCTTCCCACTAAAAATCAGTAAATTTCTTGGAATAAACCTGGAAATTTTCTGAAGAATTAAAAATTCATAGCACGTCTAAACGTGGAATATAGCTTAGTTTGTTAATGGTGCAATTTAGCGTAACAGATATAGTACTATGAAGGCAGTCATAAGGTGATTCAGATGGTGATGTGTAGAACTGTAGTGCAGTTCGCATATACTAAATTGCTTGAGAGAGTTGAGTTGATCATTAGTCCTAGTTCACCTATCAATGATTTAATGGCAGAACATCTCGTAATGCATTTAAGAAATAGAGGAAATGCATACTTGCTATTTTTTTCTTATTCGGAGAATAGTTCGGTGAATAGTTCCTTTCTCGGAGATTGGGAACGACCACTGAATTTTAATTGTAAACTTAAATATTTTATTATTTTGTTCACAGAAAATAATATTTTATAATTTAATAAATTATGATATAGTTATTAGTCTTTTCAAATCAAATTTAATAATTTAAGAATTAAATAGAAACAAGCAAGAAAATACACATTAAAACAACTATTAATTTCTGAATTAGACGCATTTTTCGCAACAAAAAAAAATTGATTTTACAGAAATTATTTAAAAACGCAGAAAAACCCCTTACATAATGAGTGGTGATATGGAATTTTCTAAAATTCTGAGACCGCAGGTATTGATGCCACAATTGCTGCAACCACAATTATTGATGCTTTTTGTTTTATGAAAAAAAAATTTATTGCAATATATATAATTTTATAATAAAGCATTATTTGCTTACGAAACTGTTGTATCTTTGAACTTTTATTCTAATCATCTTTCTTCCAATTCAACTGAATACTTATTCTAAACACCTTTTTCTTCAGCTTAACTTCATCAAACGAAAAAATGAGAGAAAAAAATTTCAGTAAAATATTTTTTTTCTTGTGCATAGAGTATAAAAGATGTAAATTATTTTATCTTAAAATTTTTGTTTTACTTACAGAATGTAGAGAAGAGTATTATCTACTTTGTTTTCTCTTTTCAGAATACTTTTCAGAATTTCTCTTTCATCTCATTGAGAACTGATTTAAAGTTTAAATGCAATGTAAAACTTTTTGTTATGTAGCTTTCACTGAAAGTAATAATATTGTTTGCTTTTCTATTAAATTCCTTAAGATATGTGCATTTATAAAAGTTAAAAGCATAAAAATACATTTATTCTTCAAAAGGAATATTTTTCTGAAGGAGATATTTAAAATAAAATTATCTTAGCTTATATATTATGCATAATTTTTCTTTTTAAAGAAATATAGTGAATGATGATATAAGACTTTTTTTCCAAATCTGCGAGGAAATTTCTTACTACATTTTTCAAAATAAAATTTCAAGCGAAAAATGTATAAATAATGTTTATTACATTATAGTTAAAAGCATTTTTTTTGTTATTTATGCTTTGTAAATTAGCATTAATTTAATATATATTTAAACTTCACAGTATACTTTGAAAATTATATTTTACATACATGTCATTTTAATGCAATGCGATGTATTACTGTCTTTGATATTGGGTTAAAATAATTCATAAAATTTAAATAAAGTTTAATGGCTCTTTTTTACCAAAATTTTTAATTTTTGCGTGGTTTAAAATTTAGTCAAACTTTTTTTAAACTGAATTTGATTAAAAGGAGATATTTTTACAATTAAAAACAACTGAACTTTTTATTAACTATTGTTTTTTTAAATAATTTTCACGTTTTTAGTAGACATAAACATTACAAACCGTTTTGTCATGTTATGGTTAATTTGCTGTTAGCTACATGTTGGAGAGCATTAGATCATATGAAAAAAAATATTGCAATTGAAAATATGCATTTTGATTACATTAAAACTTTAAGTGAATGCTTGAAAAATGGGCTATTACCTGCTTTTATAAAAAGAAATATGACGTCTCAGAATGTTTACAAAAAGGACTCTAACATGAGTATACTCTTTATATTTTTAGACTCAACTGTAAATTATTTTGATCCAAATAATAGTTCTCGAAAAAAAAGAACAAAAACTACTTAAAGTTTAGGGCACTGTAGTGTTCGATCATAAGTGACATTTTACATCATACGTTTACATTACATCATATATTTACATTACATCATCCATTACATTTTACAACATACATATTAACATTTACATTACATATATTGCATTTACATTAAACATAAGTTACATTTTACATCAAGCTTTTGACAAAAACTTTACAATTTTCAAAAATTTTCCTTAACTGACTACTTATCATGCAGAAACATTTCATTGCAAATATGGAAATCGTAAAATTTCACTCCAAAATCTGTTTCAATTAATCTTTAACAATTGAAGACTTGGCCTGTGAGTATATTACCACGGTAATTTTTACCGAAGCGTTTTGGTTAATACTTTGGTAAAATTAACAATAAAATATATTTTATTTGTAAGATGTGTCAAAATATGGTAAATGTGTTAAGTTTGGAAGATTTATCGTGATATCTTAGAGCTTTCCATTAAAACCATTTTAAACTGTTTACATGGATAAGTTTACTTTTCAGTTTTGTATTTTTCGAAAGGTGTGTTAATAACAGCTGTAATTTGGAAAACCAGAATATTCGGTAAACCGTTACCATACGACTTAAATACTGTTTGTTTTAGTTTCATTAACAGAAGCTTTTCATTGCCAGAAATTTCTTTACCAAACAGTACTAGTGTTTTGACAGATATTTTTTTCCCTCTGGAATCCATAGATACCAACTTGCTCTGGATAGCATATAAATATTTTCCAGTGATTTTTCAATGTATGATTCTCAGTTTAGTAAATTCTATTTATAGGATTTTTATAGTTCAAAAGCGTATGTGATAAGGCACTTTTTTAGAGTTAAGCCGGGGTGAGCCTTTTCAAAAATCGGCAAAATTAACCGAAAAGTCAGCAAATTTTAGTTTGTACTCCTCTACCTTCTTTTTTTAATATTTTGTTTTATCCAGAGCAATTGGCATAGTTGAGAATCTATCATAAGGTTCCGCAAAATGGAACAGTTTATAATATATAGGTATGTCCATGGTTATCATTTTTTTAAAACTCTTGAAATGATGGGCAACGTTTTTTTTAATTTTTTATACATATGATAGCGAGAAGTTTTTAGTGATAAAATGATCTGTGGTATTATCGTTATAACCTGCAAATAATAATAAAGCCTTTTCAAAAATTGGTAAAATTAACCGAAAAATCAGCAAATTTTAGTTTGTACTTCTCTACCTTCTTTTTTTAATATTTAGTTATATCCAGAGAAATTGACATGTTTGAGAATTTTTCATATAGTTTCGCAAAAAGGAACAGTTTATAATATATAGGTATGTGCATGGTTATAAATTTTTTAAAACTCTTGAAATGATGGGCAAATTTATTTTTTTGATATATGATAGCGAGAAGTTTTTAGTGATAAAATGATCTATGGTATTATCGTTATAACCTGCAAATGATAATATGATCTTCTTTTGTCTACTTCACTCTTCACTAATTTTGTCTTCTTCTTGAGCGCTATAGCCGAATCCTAACAAATATTATCTCCGCCAGTTTCCCTCAGTCTGATCTATTCGACTTCTCTTTTATCCATCTAATTGATATCAATATTCTTTAAATACTTTTCGACATTGTTCAACGAACTTGTACTTGCCCTGACCCACCTTCTCTTTATCTTCGGCATTTGAACTTTTATTCTTTTCCAAGTATTTTATTTTTTTCATTTCTTCACTGATATCTGTTATCAATCAATCTTAGTTGTGATAGTTGAAATTATTCTTCCAAGTGATAATTGAAATTAGTTATTGGCTTTGCTAAAGTTTTATTTTAGTTCACTATAAAACCAAATCGTCCTGGTTTCATTTTACTTTACTGCTGCACCGGTATTACCGCAGAAGAAAATGGGTTATGGCCAGGTTTAATTTAGAGATTTTTTTTTATATTTGCTACACCTAGAACAAGAAGAAAAGCAATCGTTAATATTATTCTTTTTAATTCATTACTTTGCTGTTCCTTTATTGCGTCTTCACATATTTTACTTCCCTCTTTCCTCAAATTCAAACTTTTTTATCTTAATTATTAATTATCAGATCTACAATTATTAATATTATTAACTGGTCTAAATTCTTATTGTTGTGTTTGATACCATAATTTTGTATCTGTTGCTACGCAGCAGAATGAAGCATTGAAGTAGATTCTTTCTTTCATTAATTTGAATAAGGTTCGAATATTTCGGTTTTGAAAAGTGGTTTATTTTACTTGTGATTTTTTTAAATTTGGTCAAAGTTGAGGCTTTAAATATTTGGTTCAATTGAGCCTTAAATGTATCAACCAATGCATTAAAAAAAATGAATTACAATGCACTTTTCGTATTTAGATCCATTTTTTGAAATGTTCTAGCGTTTGATCAGGAATATCCATAATTTTCTAAACAATTCTCGAAATTTATGAAAAATTTGAATAAAAATTGAAATTAATAGAAAAATATTACTTTTCATTCATTTCATCAATTTGGACAGAGAAGATAAATTTCATTGCATATTCATTAAACATATCATTCATTAAATGTATATTCATTAATCATTCGATGGAGAAAAAATTAGTTTTAATAAATTAAATTAACTAAATATTTTTATGTCCCAAATTTATAGTTCAATATTTTTCGTGATGAACTTTACAGAAAATACTCTTTTTTTATCGCTGTAATTTTGTTGTAATTTTTGATATTTCAAAAATGTAGTTTTTTACTGTGTTGCTTGTTGAACCATGCGATTATTTTCTGTCTTTTTCATCGTGTCTATAGTACCAAGAGACCATTCCTGAAGATGAAAACTTCGTTCAAACATCGACCTTATATCCCCTAGGCCCAAAAATACTTTCTTGTTTAAGCCCTGTGTACTTCAATTTTCAAAGTGAAGAAAAAAAACCTTTCCAATATCTACTTTCGTAGGGTCATCTTATTTCTCAACCTTTTTGACTCTCGGGAATTGGAAGAACCTCTTATAAAAGTCTGCAATTGAAAGAGAAATGGGAAATAAAAAAAGTAATGCGTAATAATAAAAACTATCATAAACACGCGCCAAAAACTCAGCCAACTGTGAATAAAAAGAATGCAGTGGATTGAAGGATTTTATTGCTGTGAGACACTTCACCAAAGAAGCTGCAAAAAAAGAGGAAAATCAATAAGTGACAGTTCGCTTCTTCGTGTCACAGAAGGCACATCTGAGTGACGGGCTATGAGGGGTGGACTGTCATGAACAATTGTCGTCACCGAAGCAGAGGGTATAATGGAACAGAAAATGGGTGTTGTATGATTCCAGCTACTTCATTCCGACCCCTCATTGATACGGGTGATAAGAACTATGGTTGTCAGGCACTTCCCAAGTCGTTATCATATTTATATTACAATTTTCTTTTTTATTCTCTTTTTACGTTCGGATTCCGGAAGTCTTTCGATCAGAAACTTTGGAACGTTTTCAGGATAGCCTCGTTTCGAGCACGTCACCTCTATATGCAATGATTTGAATTTTGTCTCAGGGATCTTTTGGAGTTGAATTTTATTTTATTTAATGATTACTTTCCATAAACGGTATCAGACATTTTTCTCAGAAATTCTCTCCAAAAGATAAGATTTTTCCAATTATATTTATTCTAAAAAAGTGGAGTAGGTGGATTATTTTTATATATATATATATATTATTTTAANATATATATATATATATATATATATATATATATATATATATATATATATATATCAAACATTACATAATTTTAAAATACTTTTACATTTTATATCATCAAATAAATTATACTTATTACAATTCAATCTGCCGCATTTTATCATGTTTATTACATTTAATCCAGGTCTGATTAGTGGTAATTGTTCAAATCCGCAGCTTTGTAGTTTGAGAATTTCTCAGAAAATAAGTGATAATTTTTCTCCAAGGAAAAGAGATAGAGAGTGTGATAGAAGTAAACCGCATTTGCGTTGGGTAGCGATGAAAACCACGAAACAATGCCAGTGTTAATTATGTCTATATAGAGCGTTTGGTTGATTATTTAATAAAAAATATAATTTATTGAATTCGAGCAAACTTATTTATTAAAAGTCATCTAGTTTCACCATGCTTATTTATCAATATTTCGATGGAATGACTACATTCAGTCATTTATTTTTTATATTCAATTGAATGAAACAAGTTATACCCATAAATAATGAGTTTTTTTACGGTAAGATTTCAATTCAGCTTTTCGTTAATCATATTTGAAATTCACTTTCATCAAATTTTTATTTTATTTCATTTGGCTGTTATAACAAAAAATTAAATAAATAACTATATAAAAATTCACATCTTATCTCTTATTTTATGTTTGAATTACTTGAATTTTTATTTTTTTACGTAATGAAAATGAGGGAAAAATTTGGAAGTTGCTGATTAAAAATTATAAAATCCTTACTTACTAAAAAAAGCTGACACTTTATTTAATAGACTGCATCAATGTTTAATTTTTTTAAAGATAGCAGTTTAAGTTTTCTTTAAAACAGTTATTTATAAATATTGTTTTTTTCGCTTCCTTTATATTCGAAAATATTTTATGAAAATAATACAATTTATTTTCTTTATTCTGTGAAATCACGCAGAAAATTATATTTAACTGAAAAAATATTTTCTTTTATAACCTTAGTTCCAAAGTTTTGGATGTTTTTCTATGTGATTTGACGAGAAAGCTGGAAATGAAAAGTAAAGTATTTTTCTAAAACTCTAGTTTCTCATAAAAATTTAGATTGTCAGGAAGGATATGACAGCTGTCAACGATTTGTAGACTAAAACTTATTTTTAGGAATCTGGTTGGTATGTTTGAAGTTCGGAAGTGAAATTCGGAAACTTTGAATTTGAACCGGACAGGTTCTCATGAAATGCAGGAATGTATGGAAAATATAAAATTTTACCAAACCAGTGAATAATTTGAGTCGGAAACATGGAAGTCTTGTAGAGATAGGTTAATAAAAAGAAAATCAACCGGTGTGGTTGAAAACATTTCCTTGTAAGTGCTTTATGAAATGTGAGAAAAGTTTGCTTACCTCTTTCGCCTAAGCGATTGCCTCGAATTCTGACTTCAATCATATTGACTTCAATCATAAGCAAATCATCTAATATATACGATTCTCTTACGTCGCTCCCAAATTTTGGCTGTATTTCTTTTCCGAAAGTGGCAGCGCTTGCTTTGTTTTGTTTACTTTACTATTTCTCTTACACGGCGAATCGACCAATGATTGCCTCTAAAAATGTCGCATGCCATTTCTAGATGCGCTTTTAAAAACGGAAACTGAAATAACCAGAGAACATCAGCTGCGGCAATCTCATACTATTAAGCTCAGCAGAAGTGAGTAGTCTTTGTCGATAGATCTCTATTTTAGTATTTTGTCGAAAGCGGGTTTTTCACGAATTTATATATTACGAATTTATTTGACGATTTTGATTTATATCACGAATTATACTATAGCACATTTCTAATAGGTTTAACGAATTACATGTCATTTATTTGAATGCAAATTTATTTTAATAATTTAGTATTTACTAAAAAGATTTGGAAACTTTGGTTTACCTTAGAACATTTTTAATCTTAGAGGCACTTAGCCTTGAAAGGGAGACACTTGAACTTTTAGTCGACTATTTTATTTATTCTACTGGGCTTATCTTAGTCTTTTTTTATTTTTAATGTGATTTTTCATATTTTACCATTTGATGTTTTACCTGACCTTACTTTTATATGTTTTTACCTGTATTTTTGACACTTTTATTGTCGGTTGATTTTATCCACTTTGATGTTTTAAGCACTTTTAATTTTTATTCTGTTTTATTTTTATTTTACTTTTTCGATTTTGGGATTTTTCCTATGTGTTTTAATCTTTTTAATTTAGTACTTTTACTTTTCTGTAGTTTGGTAGTGTTTAGTCACGTGCAAATGGGTGAAACCCTTATCCGCAAACTCCTTCGGGGGTAGGTCGGTTACTATTGGTCTTACTAAAAAGATGTAATTTGAAAGAAAAAAAAAGTTTTTATATGGATTTGAATGATTGTTTTGAATTCTTAGAATTTTGTGCATTTGCAATGCACCTAAGTTAGTAGCGAGCGAAGCGAGCTTGGTTTGCGAAGCAAATCATTGATTGCGTAGCAATTTTTGGTGTTGGCGAGCGTTAGCGAGCAGGGAGCGCAGCCCACTAGCATTTAATAAAGAAACATTTTTTCCCTTAGAATATGATATAAAGTAAGAATTGAATAAAATGCCCAATTTAATGTCTGATTATATATATCGGTGGTCTGTGTACTGAGTTCGTGCTTGTTTTTCTAGAAAGACAAATGTTTCCTTTTGAAATTATCTGTGAATGCAATGTATAAACACGCAGAGAAATAAAAAAATACTTTTAGAGCTATTTATTTGCTAATGCATCATAAAATTCTATAAATAACTTCCATATTTTTACAGATAGCTTTTATACAACATTTTTCTATGGAAAATATGTCGTTCTCAAATTTTCCATTGTTTGAGTATTTAGAAAATAATGCATCTTGTAAAAATTTATTGTTTCTGCGTTTAAAAGATACGCTTTTTTGCTGTACCCCGGAGTCTTGAGATTCATAATTTACTTAAATTCCTCGTTTTACAGACAATATCCGTCAATTCCCATAAGGAATAGTTTTTCAAAGAATAAAATACATAAATCTCTATATTTTCAGGAAATTTCCTCTCGTAATAAGTAATAAAGTGAAACATTTTTTAAAAGCATTTTGGCAATAATTTTAGAGCTTTATTCATTAGAAAATAACCTAAGCCCATGTATTCCACTCTTAGAAATTTCTCAGAAGAAATAGTTAAATAACAATGATTTAATTGTTATTTTACCATTTAAAAAAAAAAAAACAGTCAAGTAACCAAAAATTAGATGGTATTCAAACTTTTAATTAGGAAAAATAGCCTTCATTAACTGCTTTATGGTTAATCAACAAGAATTTTATCGCAACAACTGCGCCCACATACTAAAGCAACTTAGTTTCTTGCATCTAAGTACATATTACATCCGAGAGGGTAAATCTTTCAATCTCATGACCTAAGGAACGGGAGTTCAGGCCTCAGCGTTGACAACCGAATATTTCCTCGATTTCATTCAACACATTAAATGTTCCCAGTGCCCTACACTCTCATTCACGCATAGATGGCAGCACCATAGAGGCGCTAAATTATGTCCAATAACTAGTTAAGTTTCGTTTTTAAGGTTTTGAAACCATGTTAATTGCAAATAATTACAAAACCGTATATCTTTTTTATTGATGGTATCTTAACTATATAGTTGTAAATGGTTTCAAAACTGTAAATGTTAAAAATGTTCATTACCTTTAACATTACGATTAATTAGATGCACAGACTGCTGCCGTTTATTTTACCATAATTTTAGAATGGAAATTCTAACAGTGAGAGTACCAACTTCCATGGGAAGCAAAACGCACAATATTGACTACATTGCTACACATATGAAATCGGTATCGACATTGCTGAGTCTTTAACTCTTTGACCCCTTTAGCCAATAGCTGGCTATTACCACAATGTTTTTTCATTGGGGTCGTGAGATTTATAATAAACTAAAGTTTAACTACTTGCATCCCTCAACAGTTGCAACGAACAATGTTTCAGAGAATAAAATAAATAAATCACTCCTTTTCTTGAAATTCCATTTACGTCATGGATAAAAATGTAAAATCATTTTTAAAAAACATTTTGCAGATTATTTTAGAGAGCTACATTTATTTTAAAATAACCAAAGACTTTATGTTTTTTTTTTCAAATGCGCTACCAAAAACAAGTAGCTTCTGTTGCTAACTAAGTGAAGCAGCTAATAGTTGCTTTCTGTTCATGTTTTCCACGAATATGGTGACTATCGTGATTGCATTATTTTATGAATTATTATAAATGTGGCAGCATTTTAAAATTTTTTTCATGGTATATGAAAGAATATATACTTTTATAAAATTTAAATTTAATACCAACCATTAGAACCTTAAACCTTTCAAAATGTAACCGTGTTAGCTGAAACTCTATTTTTTGACAGTTTTCAAACATAAGAGTATTTTATAAAATCTATTCGCATTTCGCATCGTCTTTATTATATGCGATGCCAGAAACAAGTAGCTTCATTTGCTAGCTGAGTGAAGCTGCTAACAAATGCTTTCCGTTCATGTTTTTCACGAATATGGTGTCTATCGTCTATCTTCCCAACTTCCCTTTTTTGGGCACCCGCTATGTTTCCGCACAGTGAACATGGGAAGCCTGCCTCCATTAAGTGGTTGTGCTTCATGAAGCGCAATGATTGGGTGGACAAGAAAGATTATTTCTCTATTTTTCCCTAAAAAAGGAAACGAGTCCAGAAAGAGGACAAAGAATTTGAGACAAGATTTTTTTGCTTGGATATGGAACAGTTTTGTATCTATTCCTAAATAAACTGGAGAAGAAACATTCTTAAAAAAAGAAGATGGATTTGAAGTGTGGAGATCATTTCTGAGATTTTATATCTCAGTTTTGGTTAAAGATGCCACTCATGACATAAAAATATTGTATTGTTTATCACAGTCATTCGATTTTTTTTCTTTTGATTCGATTTTTTTCTACATATTAATATTTTAATATTTAACATTTATTTTCAAAATTTTAAAAAAAATGGCTAAAAGTGACAGTGTTGTTGCTAATAACATGTAGGACCATCTTTAGCCCTCCAAACTGCTAGCACCCGCCGTGGCATTGATTCCACAAGGTGCTGAAGGGTAGCCTGAAGTATATGGTACAAAGTGTTAACCAACTGGTCCTGCTAATCCCTCACATTGCGAGGGGGTAGCGTGGCAGAACGATTTTGGTTTTCCAAGTAGGACAACAAATGCTCTATTGGATTAAGGTCAGGGGAATTTGGGGGCCAAGACATGACTTGAAAGTCACTGGAATGTTTCTCGACGATTCCATCCTTATGATATGGTCATTATCCTGTTGGAAAACACCATCCCTATTGTTCTATGAAGATCATGGGTCCTAATGTGCCCCATGAAAACATTGTTCCTGGGCGAGAAGCCATGAAAATCTGGGCGAGCCCATTGTTATAGATGGAGGGTGGTCATAATATAATGGCTTTAATATAATGGTCATAATATAATTAGGACCTATAATCCTCATAGAACAATTCCTGACGTCTGTAAGCTACTTGAACATAGTTGCAGACCCAGGTTCACCCATTCATGGCAACAATTTTTCATGCGTGGTATGGTGTTTACCAACAGGATAATGCACCATGTCATAAGGGTCGAATCGCCATGTATTGATTCGAGGAACATTTCAGTGACTTTCAAGTCATGTCTTGGCCCCCAAGTTCACCTGATCTTAATCCAATAGCATTTAATAGAGCACTTGTGATCCTACTTGGAAAACCAAATTCGTGCTGAAACGCTACCTCCTCGCAATGTGAGGGAATTGCAGGACCAGTTGGTGAGCGCTTGGTACCAGATACCTCAGACTACCTATCAGCACCGTGTGGAATCAATGCCATGGCGGGTGCTAGCAGTTTTGAGGGCTAAAGTTGGTCCTACATATTATTAGCAGGGTAGTCATAATGTAATGGCTCTCGGTGTATATCGATTACTTTAACTGTTATTTGCAGCAGCTGCGTAAAATTTCGTAATTCTAGATCAAATACTTTTAGAGATATGCATATTTGTATTTAAAGAAACTTATTTCTTGCGCTACGCTTTTTATGCTTTCAAAACATTCAGTAAAACTAAATGGAATTTTTGGAGCAATTTAAAATTAAATACGAAATTTTTGATTTTTAAATTTGAAAAATGTTCACTTAAAACAACGCAACATCTAAGTATTTCAAGTAGCTCCTTTGTACTGCGCTTGCGTTTAAAATTTTTAAATTTTTTTTCTTCAAAATTTTGTGGTGAATCGTATTTGGTAACTAATGGAAAATGTCTTATTTGAATGCCTTAAAAATGTAAAAAAATGTGAGCAATTTTCTATGCAGTTTTTGTATTTTTTAAAATAGAGCACAAAATAATCTGGAGTTTTCCACAAATTTTATTTCGAAGTATTGCAAATGACAATACCTTAAAACCATTCACCAAGTATAAAATAAAATTTGTGGAAAACCCCTGATCATTGTGAGCTTTGTTTTGAAAAGTACAAAAACTACATAGAAAATTGACTGAAACTTTTTTACGTTTCTAAGATATTCAAACAAGAATTTTTTCATTAGTTGCCAAATACAATTCACTTCAAAATTAAGAAGAAGAAAAAATTTAAATATATTCTCGCATGCGCAGTTCAAAGAAACTACTTTAAAAACTCAAAACTTGCGTAGTTTAAGCGAATTTTTTGTACTTAATTTTAAAACAAAAAATAACCATTTTGTATTTAATTTAAATTACTTCAAAAATTTTGTTTAATTTTGCTGAATATTTTTAAAATTAAGCAAAAATGCGTAAGACAAAAAATTAGTTTTTTTTTTTTTTTTTTTTTTTTNGTTTTTTTTAATAAAAATATCCATATTTTTATAAATATTTAAGATAGACATACTAGATCTTATCCAGTAATTGCAAATAAAAATCAAAGTAGTCGATAAAAGTTACAAGTTTATTGCTAGCTTTTCTAGCATAGGTTGTTTAAAGGAACTTGTTTACCTTAATTATTTATTATCGATCCCTCAAAATTCTGAAAGCTTTAAATCTTTTTGCTTAGTTTGATAAATCGCAAGAACTAAACAACTTTCAAGTTACAAAATAATGCTCTGAGTATTTCATGAGAATTTGAAAAAAATTTCAAGAACTGTAAGTATCTCTTCTTTTATTGTAGGACAGTGTATATATATTTTATGCCATTATTTAGCTTAAGTTTCAGAAATATCTCATCATCTCTAATTATTTGCAGAACTTATATAAATATTAATGATCAGCAAAGAAATATTGCATTTTAACAAATAACATCAAAAAATTAAATTTTTTTCAATTAAGAAGACAATTCACCCTAAAAATATCTGGTGTTAAGCCCACATGATTAAATAAGGTGACGTCATTCATCGCTAAATTTAAAACTACATTTTCTGAAATTAACATATAATATATGTACTTGTAAAATTTTGAGATCTTAGAATATAAAAATTTTAACTATTCTTTCGAAATTAATCAAATGTATTAGATGTTTAATATTAAATTGAAACTTTAAATTGTATATTAGTAAAATTAATAATTTAAAATGGATATCAAAAGTAAGAATAATAATATCAATATGAGAGCTTAACTTAATAAATTATTTTTGGAATCAATCAAATATGCACAGTGTTTAATCTCTGTAAGAAATTTTAATACGTGCATTACTACAATTAATAAACTAAACTAAACTCAGTGGAGCAACAGCCAATAGAGGGCCAGGCCCTATTATGCCCAACTCAGTTTTCTTGACCTTGGGCTCTTGGGTTGACCTGGGGTGCATGAGCAGCGATGTTCCGGTCAGGTGGTCAGCCGAAGGCGGAACCCTCAGTGTTTATTTAGCTCCCAAGCACGCTTGGTACTCATTTATCGACCCACTGAAGGTGGTGGAAGGCTCAGTCAACTTTGCATTTATTCAGTCAAAGTTACATTTCAGTTTTAAATATCTTTTTCCCGAAATAGGGAGTAATAAGAACTAATTTTGAAAACAAGAATTTCTGGTAATACCATGTGAACGGAAAAATTAACAAATTAATCATTTAAATACCATATATGTTGGTTTCATTAACAAGAATTATGTTGTTGTTGTTTTTTTGCATAAACGGCATTAATTTTCAGTAATTGTACCAGATTTTTTTTCTATGTTTAGGTTTTTCTTAAATAGCAACTTAACTAGAAGCATGAGGACTCCTATTAGAGCATTAAATAACTGTCTACCACTGCAAATTGACCAAAATGATAAGAATGAAAGTTTTGAAGAAAAAAATAAGAATTATTAAAAACAAATAAAAATGAGCTAAAAATTTTTAATATTTTGCTTAAATATACTTAAAAACCAAATTTAAATACCTGGTAAACAATCTTATACATTAAAAGTTGTAATTAAAAGGTAAACAATTTTTCTTACTATATTTCTTAAAAAAATATATTAAATCATAAACATAAGTTTATTTTACCATGAAAATATAACACAACCCTATCTGAAAGAAATCTAAGNGAATTGAAGGAGGATTCAAAAAAGATAGTTGAAAAGTGAACTACAAAACGGGTTTCATCCATCAAACTGTCATTCCCTCGGCTGACCACATAGAGCGTAAATAATTCCCTTAACAGCAAACGGAGAAAAAGGGGGGAGGCATTCCTTTTGTCTGACCTCCGCCGTTTCAGAGAGAATTCTGTTAAATATGCTTGACCTTCTAAGAGTAAAACTATTTCAAGTAAGCGCCACCAGGAGGGTAAATATACTTAAAAACCAAATTTAAATACTTGGCGAACAATCTTATACATTAACAGTTTCAATTAAAAGTTAAACAATTTTTCTTACTATATTTCTTAAGAAAATATATTAAATCATAAACACAAGTTTATTTTACCATGAATATGTAACACAACACTATCTGAAAAAAAATCTAAGAAACATATGAATAGATTTTAATTCAAGTTTTTCAATTTAAAAGAAGACATTTAAAAGAAATGCCTCTGTAAGTACCGCCTTACTATAAATCTGCAACGTTCAGAGATGTTAAGAATAAGTCATTTTCTCTTGAAATATACTCCCTCTTGAAGAATCCTTGTTTACCAAACTCGGACGGTAATCCAGTCCACACAAAATGCACTTCAGAATATTTCCAAACCGTAATTCCAGAATACCGTGATCACTTTTAGACCGCCTCATTCGAAAGTGCCTGATGGAGATTCTGGAAAACCCTGAAGATTTTTCAAATCATTTGCGAAATGACTTTGAATCTCCTCCCCCTACTCTTCGAAACGTATTAAAACATTCTTCTTTTCGAATGGAATGAGGGATAGAATTTCTATTTTTGAAATTCTGACTGCAGTTTCGGGATGAGGGAAAAAAATGGCGAAAAAGAAAGATTAAAAGAAAACGAATTTTAGTCTGCCCCAATCCCTTCGTACTTTACTGTTCGTATCAGAGTTTGATGAAGCGGGCTTAATCCATTTATTTTTCCTTCCCAGTCTTCTTAGAATTCTGCTTAACCAAGCGAAAATTTATGCAGTGCATCTCCTAAATGACTGATAGGTTTTCAGTGGCATTACTTTTGGGGATAAAATTCAAAACAGGTTATAAAACTTATAAATTTGGTTGCATATTTTTAACTGTATTTTTGTTCCTTCCAGAGATATAAGTTTTTAAATCAATCACTTTTCCATCTTCTTGGCTCATTTTCTCAGAATTACCTTTCTTGACTTCAAAATCAGGTTAAGGAACTTCATCGATAAATTTATACAGATAAACAAAAAATATTTTTAATATGATTTAACTTGAATTTAAAATTTTCTGTTTGAATGACTCTGATCAGTAAATGAATAAAGCTAAACAAAGATTTCTCATCTGTTAACAAACTGAATTTAATAAACCTTTAAAAAACATATTCTTAATATTACAAACTGAGATATTTATCATTTTTGTTTAAAATTCGCATCTTGGACAAACTAAACGCATCCTTAAATTCTGATTTATAAAACATGAAAGAAAACATAAAAATTAGTATGTTAAATTATCGATAATCGACCTGCATAGAGAAACTTTTAATTATAAGTTTCAGTTTTCTTCTGCTGAATTCAATCAACAATGCTTATAACACACACTGAAAAAAAATATGATTGAAACTACCTGAAGTAAAATTTAAAATATTTCCGATTCAATGGGGACATCAAAAATCAAGGTATTTTTTTATTGGCTCTTTGAAAATTATTTGGTAAAGTAAACAAAAAAAATATATTTTATAATGTGTGATAAAATTTAGTGAATGTGGAAGATTTTAGTAGTTTTATCATACTTTAGAGCAGGGCATAAAATCCATTTATTTGGTTAAAATTATTTTTTAGCTTTGTATTTTTTTAAATGTATGGTAATAAGAACTATAATTTTCAAAATCAGAAATTTCAGGTAAACCGTTACCATATAAAAGGAAAAATATTAAATAAATGGTTAAATTATTTTTTTTCAAACCAGTAATTCCATTTCTATACATTACGGTAATTTTGAAAGAATTTTTTTAGCCTGTGTACAGACTTAGACTTCTGAGAATCCTTTTACGCTTTTAGAAACACATAATTATTCAGATAATGGCATTTCTAGCAATTGATTCCTTTTTCATGTTTAATTATCCATTTTCGTTTAATTTCTACGATTTGCAAAGCATGAGTTTCTTATCATTTCCTATTTCCATATGTTTTCATCTCCATTCATTTGCTTGATTCTCTTGTTCAAGTGTGTTACCACTACCCTTTTAATTGTCCTATTTTTACCTTGTTGTAACTTGTTTTTATGATACTCTTCTGCACCCCTGTGTTAGGAGAGTGATTACTCTTCATCACGAAACTGAAACTGATGTACGCTTGCTTACGTGGTGTATGTAGTTAGGGCTTTCTTCATGCTGTTTAGCTTTATTCATATTTACTACAATTTTAATTTTCGCGTCTCCCAGAACATTTTAATTTTCTACTTCCATTGAAAATTATCATTCTTAATTGACAACCAAAGAGGATAGTCGATAAGGATACTTTCAATTGACCAGCATTTATACAATGGCATTTAATAATAATCGCCTTTATTAATAATCAACTTATGGCAATATCTATTCCATGGACTCATGAACGTACCTCTAATCTAATCAAAACCTGGAAGAATGTCGTCCTGTCACATTTTCACACATCATTTATCACGATGAATGGACTATTTTCTGATGATCGTAATATCAAGGGCATTGAGTAGAAATCATTTTTATTAAATGTTTTTCTTCAGTAACCCGCATAACTCAATGCGGACTGGAATAAACATCTTTAATCAATCAAGACTTGAATAACTTTCAAATTATGAAACGATTATTATTAATATATAAAAAGAGACTATGAATAGACTATAGAATGTTAAAGACTATAACTGTGATTGAAGAAAGATTTACAATTGTTTAAAGATATTAAAAAATGGTTAAGGTGAACGAATTGCCCTCAAAATAATAATTATTTCAGCTTAGAAATGTTTTAATATTTTCATCAAATGTCACAAAATAAAGCTTAAAAATATTTCATGCGTTTAGAATTATATTTTTCTTAAAAATAGTTCACGCATTTAAAATAATACATTTAAACCTGTCTTGAAAATCTGCTGCTGTTTCAATGCACTTGATAGAAAAATACATATTTCTTAACAGGTCTCAAGACTCTTCCCTGTCAATTCAACATGATTTTAGAGATATAAATAAATTATTTGTTCTCGATAAAAATATCAACTATTAACGAGCATAATTTATTATTAATTCACCTATTCTTGGTGTCAGAAAGTTTCCTGAACTGTCTTCAAGATTATTTAATCATTATTTTCTTCCCTTTATGAAGAGACATTGCAAGGTCTTAAAATACTGTTCGTGTTTAAGTGTCATAAAAGTCGCCATGACGCAAATCTTATTATCATTCCCTAATACACATTTGTGCATATTTCACGTAAAGTATACACCTGTTCACATTGCATATCTGCAAATTTTATGACCTTCCCCCAAGCTATCTCAATATCACTTGCATGGCAATAACACCTGCAGATCGCGGAAAACGTCGTCTTATGCTGAATATTTAAAGCTGAGATTAACCGTTTCGATTCGTCCATGTAAATGAGTCCTCTGTTTGTGCATAAACTAAATTAACATCAGAAGAGGAGTTTTAGGATTGGAACGCAAACATTCAGAGCACCGAAATGCATGACATCTATTAATGAAAAGGAGAACCACTATTCGTAATTTATTGTTAATTAAGATATTATTTGCGACTCAAACTTTAATATCATTTTGGTGAATTATTGAAATATTTGATACTTTAATGTGAAGAGTTGATTAAATAAAGAGGTAGTATTTTGTTTGCTATGCATTTAAGTATGTGGTGAATTCGGTTACGTAATGATTTTTTCTTAAAAGTAGTTAAATAGATTTTCTCTTAAAAAAAGTTGCTTAATGATTATATTTACTTTATATAGAATATTTTAAGAAATATTTCAGTTATATTATGGAAAATTTCCGGCGGCGAATTTGTCAAAGATAATCCGTATGCTCGATTGAAAAAAGCTTCTAACAACAAAACTCTACAGAAAATATTTGCACGCAAAAAATATTGTCCGTAAGTCAGGGTATGACAGAGATATTTGGCATGAAGGTAGCTGTATGGAATTTGGTTTGTATTTTGAATCAGATTTTTGAAATTTTGATGAGCTTTTTAACTATTCCATTTTTGCGTGATATTTTGCGATATTTAAGTATAATCGAAAATTATCACGTTTGAATCACTTATCGATAGCCATCACATCATCGTAGAATTTTTATTTTTTTTAATCTTTAAGTTCAGACAATCCAAAGATAATAGTAATTTATTGTTAATTAGGATATTGGTTGCGACTTAGAGTTTGATATCTTTTTGGTGAATTTTTGAAATCTTATAATCTACAGTGTAGAGTAGATTAAGTAAAGTGTTTTTTGTGTGCTATACATTTAAGTGAGTAAGAAAGCGATGATTTCTGTTAAGTAATTATTTTTAAAAATGTAATAGATTATCACTAAGCAAGCTTTTTAATGATTATAATTGCCTTACATTGTAAAAACAAATACACAGTGTAAAAAAAGTGATTATCCATATGCTGTGGAAAAAACAAGTTGAAAGAAATTTCTAGCAAGAAAACACTGCAGGAAATATTTGTTCGCACCAGATATTTTCTGTACGACAAGGAAGTTTGGCATGAAGGTAGCTGTATACACTCTGGTTTGCGTAGTAAGGAAGACTTCAAAAATTTTGATTACATCTTTTGAATTATATAATTGTTCCCGTGATATTTAACACATGAAAAACCTTTATTCCATTTAGAATCTTTATAAAATTTTAATTTTTTTCCATCGTCCAGTACAGACGTTCCAAAGCGGGATTTATGCTTTGGACCTTCTCGTATGAGGCCAACTCCTTAACCACCATACAGCCAGGTCTTCATCTGATCCAATGTATCAAATTATATGTTGTCACTTTGAAACCAAAGTTTTTCATATTCTAAACTGAAAAACCTAGTAAATACGATCGTTATCAATGGTTACAGAAAATGCCTCATTTGGCAGATTAAGATGTAGCTTAACAGTAAATAGAGAAAAGAAAACAATCTTCAAGAAAGTTGCAGAATAATTTTATTTTTGACATATTTTTTTGCTGTATATGCCTCTGGTAACGTAATTGAAATTTATCCCATTTTCAACTAGTTTTTCGAGAAATTTATTAATTAATTTTTCTTATTCAAATAAGAAGAAATGATATTCCAAATTTGTCTACAGTCATAACAAATGTAGGGAAAATGAAAAACATTATTTAATGAAACGTAATTTCGAAATTCAATGCATCAGAAATATAAATGACGAGATGCAATTGAAAGATCTGGAGAGTCATTAGTAATTTTTAAGAAAGCTAAAACAATTTCCTACTCTCACATTTAACTCCGAATCTTATGACCTTTTTTCAACATTAGTTGAGAATAAATGCTTCAAGTTCTGCAGTTTTTTTTTAATTTTTATTTTTTTTTCAATAATACCTGATTAAAATCTTCATTCGCTTCAAGAATACGTAAAAAGGAAAATGGTTGTACACCTGTTTCAACAATAAATAGGCGTCAAAATGCTTCTTAAAACAGGTGTTCAATTTCAAGACTTGGCAGACTTGAATGAGCTAGAACCAAAAGTGATTTGATACATAAAACGCAAAGTTGCCAGCGAAAAATGGAAATATGAAGATGAGAAACCAAAATAGAAAAACAACAGTAAGCGAAAATAAAAAAAGATAAATTACAGTTGCAACTCAGAGTAAAATACATTTCCACAACACAATACATTGCACAATGGAGAGGTGGTTTGGAACTACTGTCGTTACCAAGGGAATTGGCATTCGTTTGTCCAGGGTATCAAGATGAACTGATGTAATTAGAGAGGAAATAATTTTGGCTTTGTCGAAATTGAATCTATGCGTTAGATTCCAACAATGTGCAGCAATTGTTGATTTCCTGTATTCTTGATAACTGGCATGTGCATTGTGCAAGTTTACATATTTTTTTAAATCTAAAAATTAAAAATAAACGCCTCATTTTTTAAGTCTACACATTAAACATTTTTTTTTTAATATCTTAAACGTATCTTTAAAAAATAACTGGAGAAAAGTTTTATTCTTGATCATCAACCATATATTGACTTTTCCATTTATTTTTTAATAAATAAATTATGAAATCACAAAATGAATAATAATAATAATACTTAGGAATACTTAGGAGGGTATATGGTGCTGAATCATCAGAAAGCCAAATGAAGGTTGCGTGCGAATGTCGTTTGCGAAAAACCAAACAAATTATTGATGAGGTCGTATGTCATGGATCACAGAATATAAGAAAAGAAAAATGCGAATTGCGAAAAGAAAACCCCTGGGCGAATACCAGAAAGGCAGATTAAAAGGCCATATCTTTCAGCTTCCTTCTATGTACGTTAAGGTTATCCGCATGTTTTTGGCACTGACAAATGGTATAGCATTGAAGTTAGCTACATTTCCTTGAATAGAAGATAGCCAGCATGGTTTGACACAAATAGTGAAAGACCCTCATTGAAGAATATACATTATGGCTTATAATATTCACTTTAAGAGAGAAATCTATAGAAGTCATAGTAAATGAGCACATTTTTTTCCTATGCATTTTTTAGGAAAACCATGAAAACAATTTCAAATAACGAGTGAGATTTTATTAGTAAAATATTTTTTTTAAATTTTCTTTACTTTCTTCTTTTTTGAATATATATATATATTCATTCATCCCTTGATTTTATGAAAAAAATGTAATTCAGGGTTAAAAAACATGACTTTCTATATTATAATATAATTGATATTTTGCAAAAAAAAAAATTTTTTTCTCCTTATCTCTAAATTAACGTGTTAAAAAAACAAGGAATGTTTGAACTTTCAATACTATTTTAAAGTTTGGAAGTAGGGCTTTATATTGCATTTGTTACTTGAATGCACATAAAGACTAATGCTTTGTTTTTCTAAAATTGACCCAGAAATAAGTTAATTAACTTAGGCGTTTTTTTTTTTTTTTTTTTTTTTTTTTTAAGTTTATTGCCTGCAATTCAAATGAACTTTTTGTGTCAATTGAACGAACACAAATCTCCCGGGTTTGATCCCAGCTGGAGCCAGAACTCTTTTTCGCACTCTCTCCTCGTCGGAGATCAGGGCTACGAGGGCGCAACTCGCCTACTCCCTGACAGATGGCAGCACTACACCATTTCACTCTTTTCCAACGATTCCCTTGATGTGGCAAAACCGTAACCAACTCATATTTTTACACTGAACTTAGTGAAGTTATTGTTTAAAAAATAAAAATAAATAAATAATATAGCCTTCATTTAGTTATTTTGTTATAAACATTTTCGATCAAACCATATTAAAATTTCTTTTTTAAACTTCAATGTCATACAAAAACCTTCGGAAGATTCCCTGAAGGAGGGAAAACTGGAAGTTTTATTTTTAAATATATTTTTTTTCATTAATATGAGCACAATCTTTTCAGAATTCACGTATTAAGAATGCTTGGACATAGATAAATTTTTCAGAAAATATTTCCTGCTTCTTTTTTGGGGGGGCTAATTCTTTAAATAATTTCATGCTTCCCATGATAGACAACTTCGAACCCCTAATTCTTTCTCTAAATCTCTAAATTTGCCATTGCTGCTAAAGTCGCAACAGTGCTCATAGCCCACATAGCATCCATTCCTGACGTGAGATCATCAGTAAAGTATGATCAAACATATTTTTAACACATCAGTAAAGGAGAAAAATATAAATCAAAAGAAAACAATCAAATAAAATACTAATTTTTTATTATTGATAAACTTTATCAATATATATTGGGTAATTTTGTTAATGAGAGTTTTTGAAACTCAAATATCATGAGTAAGTATTATTCACATTTCAAAGAGCAGTTAATTTTCAGTTGTAAGTTCCCCAAACAAATAAAACATTGAAGAATTTCAATACTATAAATTCTGTGTTGTTTTAGATTCTTAGAAATTCCTCTATATTTCATAAACTAAAGTTGAACCATATACGTTATTTAATATAAAAATATATAGATTTCCTCCGGTTCTTTAAAGAAACACACTGCTTTATTCCATGATTTTGAAATTGAAACAACAGAAGCTCCTCATCGAAATTCCTTCTTCGAATCTTTTATATTTATTCTTCATATTTCGATTCTATATAGCAATAAAAAAGCGTGATTTATTTCGTAGCATTAGATTGGGTATTCTTAGTTTAATATTTTGAGTAACACATTGTTTTTATAAAGATTTATAGTTTTTAATAAATAATTTTAGTTGTCGTGATGAGAAATTAGTGTTTTCGTTTTCAAACACTGTTGTCATTTTCTACAAAACAAGCAATTTGTTTCAAGAACGTTTTTACTCATTTCTTGCTTTAAATCTTACAATATATAATCTTTATTCTGTATAAATTTTATTAATATCACAAACACAATTTATCCAGAAGAATTAACTCTGATTAAAGCTGATCAATCTAATTTAACTTTGGAATTTCTTCATTTATTCATTGCATTACTCATCCTGCGTTTAAATTGATTTTTTTGATAAAATAAAGTATTTTCCATTTCCTGTCAGCAATGTAATTTTTGTATATTCTAATATAGCTATGTATAGTTATTATGGCTCAAATCAATCGCATTAAGTTTATTTTTAACAATGTTATACTTATTTATTTGAAAAAAAAATGTAAATCTTTGCGTAAGCTTCTCCTAGATAGAGATATTCCGATTGGATTTATAGACAAGCACCACATTCAGAGTAGGGGAATGTCTTCCGAGGCGTACTAAATGCATAGCTTTAAGCTACAGAATGGCCACCCAATCATTGAAGGTTCGGTTGGATTACTTTGAAACATAATCGTGTGCTCGTTTAAATTTCCAATCAATTTATTGAGGTTAATTTATTAAATTTAATGTTTATAAAGTTTATTTTTTTATTTTATTTGTATGATTTCTTATCATTTTTTCTTCGTCTTTTACCAGATATAAGAATACGCATAATTGTTTGGCATTCGAACCTGTTTGGAACCTTCTTTGAACATTGTCTGGTATTCGAACTTTCGAAATTCATCTGAAATATTCTGTTTCCAATCTAGTGATTCTATTTACTTCCACTTCGATTTTCAAGATAAAGGAATATAGTCTTCGTCTGACTTGCGGTTGGTTTCTTGCGTTTTTCTTCAGACAGTATGGTTGCCTGCGATAATTTACAGCCAACCGCTGAAACTGCTCCCGCACTGACTGCATGGTAATGTCCCCTTGACGAAGCTGCTATGCATGCCAGTGCATCCACTTTAATTTCTTTTTAATATTTTTCCTTTTTAATAGTTAGATTGCTATTTCCTGTGGTGCTTTACGCAAAGTTATATTTAATGTGTTATTTCGTGTTATGGTTTCAGGTGCTGCTGTGCTGATCCTTTTAGTTACCATGAGGCAATAAATTATTTTATTACATCGTAAAATATTTTTCTTCACATATTCTTCTGGTTGTGACATTGGCAGTTTGGTGGAGTCACAACTTCGAATTTTATAATCTATACTTTTTCATTATTATTGTATTTGCATCTCAAATTTTATCTATCTATCTATCTATCCATCTATATATATATCTATCTATTTA